>NW_024420044.1:68247-128560 GCF_014898765.1 Herpailurus yagouaroundi | reverse complement strand
GCTCTCTCCCACTCTAACCTCTTTTTTTTTTTCCTTCCCCTCCCCCATGGGTTCCTGTTAAGTTTCTCAGGATCCACTTAAGAGTGAAACCATATGGTATCTGTCTTTCTCTGTATGGCTTATTTCACTTAGCATCACACTCTCCAGTTCCATCCACGTTGCTACAAAAGGCCATATTTCATTTTTTCTCATTGCCACGTAGTATTCCATTGTGTATATAAACCACAATTTCTATATCCATTCATCAGTTGATGGACATTTAGGCTCTTTCCATAATTTGGCTATTGTTGTTCATAGCATTATTTTGTTATTTCATGCCCAGACTAATAGAATTTCTGTCACCAAATTACTCTGTTAACTTAGTGCTTCTTGAATTACTCTGAAATTTTTCTTTTACATTTTGAGCATAGTTGACATACAATGCTACATTACTTTTGAGTATACAACATCAACAACTCTATATGTTATTCTCTGTTCACCACAAGCATAGCTACCATATGTCGCCATGCAATGCTATTATAATACCATTAACTATATTCCCTATACTATACCTTTTACTCCTGTTACTTATCTATTCTCTGAACTTTTTCTTTATTTTCTTTGTCCAAAATTAGGATTCAAATTCAGAATAATAAAATTATTATTTTCTACCATTGAATTTCCAAAAGTGAACTTCAGACAAAAAACATTTGCTCATTCGCCTTGTAAAAGAAAAAAACAATAAAAATAACTAGGCTTGCTCCCAAATCTCTAAATTTTAGTTAAGTCAAAACAGTCATGATAGATTTTATTTTTAAAAACATAATATAGGGGCGCCTGGGTGGCACAGTCGGTTAAGCGTCCGACTTCAGCCAGGTCACAATCTCGCGGTCCGTGAGTTCGAGCCCCGCATCAGGCTCTGGGCTGATGGCTCAGAGCCTGGAGCCTGTTTCCGAATCTGTGTCTCCCTCTCTCTCTGCCCCTCCCCCGTTCATGCTCTGTCTCTCTCTGTCCCAAAAATAAATAAACGTTGAAAAAAAAATAAAAATAAAAATAAATAAAAACATAATATAAAAAAATGACCGAAAAGGAATTTAACTTCATTGGTTGGTTATAATTAAAACATGTCAATATAAATATCTTTTAATAATTGAGTATATTTTCAAACAAAAAGAAACATAGTCATATTTAAACACAAGACTGATACAAGAGAGGAACAAGATGGCAATGTAGGAAGACCCTGAACACACCTCCTTCATGGACACACCGAATCTACACCTACATATAGAACTTCTCCTGAAGAACTGAGAGCTTACTGAACAGCTTTTGGATAACAAAAGGATAGAGTGACCGCATAGAGAGCAGCAGGAGATAAGGAGACATGATAACAACAAGAAAACCACCTCCAGTGCTCTAAACTGTAGTAGGGAGGGATAACAGAGGGACTGCCAGAAGATTTGCTTTCCATAAGCCACAGGAAAAAAGCTGCAGTTTAAAGAGCAAATAGACTAGAAAAGAACTAATTCTAGAGTGTCTGCCAAATGTTAAGGAAACTGCAGGAATGCTTTCTGGTGTTGGAGGTGTGGTAAGCAACACTGTTCATATTACCTCTCCACCTTGACAGCATAGATAGAAGCAGGGTCCAGGTGCCCTGGTCAGCCTGCCACTTTAGTGATCCCTGGGCCCCTAGCTGAAAATAACTCCAGCCATCCCCCCAAAGTGGCTCCTATCCATGCCTGTCTAAGCTCCAGCCATCCCACTGAGGTGGCCCTAGTGCAGTGTACACTGGAACAACACCAAATAGCACCCACTGCAGCTTCTGCCATTAAATCAAGGTGGTATAGGCACAAGAATCCTGAGAAAACCCAATCCACACCTGCTTCAGTTTTAGCTATCCTCCAGAGACCCTCCCCACATACAAACAGAGCACAATTAGACCTCTCCAACACATGCTTTCCTCAGCTCCAGCCATTCTTCCTGTGTTGAGTGCCCCACCTAGCTTGTGCCTTCTTCAGCTTCAGCCATCTCACAAGGGTAGCACTGGCATAAAATGCCCTGGGACCTGTGGACTGTGCAACTTCAGTTCCTGCCATACTGTCAGAGTGTCCCCTGCAACTAATACCCGAAGACCCCCCAGTTCATATCACTGTAGCCCTGGCTGTCCCGCCAGAGAATCACCAGCATTGAGCATCTCATGACAACACAGGCTGTGCCCACTTCAGCTCCAGCCAAACTACCAGGGGATCCCCTGTGAGGAGCACCACAGGACCACTTGGTTTCTACTTCCTTCAGCAATAGCTATACATCCAGTGTTGACCTGGTGTGGAATGGCCCAGGACCCGCAGCCTATGCCTTCTATAGCTCCAGACAGCTGCCCAGACCCACAAGGCAATGTAGTCTATACAGGGAATTGTCCTATACAGGGCTATTCCTTCAAGGCTAGGAGAAGCAGTTGTTCCACTTAATTCATAAAAACCAACACAAAAAGTCAAACAAATGAGACAGAGTAATATGCTCCAAATGAAGGTCAAGGTAAAACTTTAGAAAAGAACTAGAAGAAACAGAAATAAGCAATATAACTGATAAAAAGTTCAAAGTAATGGTCATAAGATGCACACTGGACTTGAGAGAAGAGGGGATAACTCATTGATAACATCAAGAAAGAGAGAAAACATAAAAAGGAAGTAATCAGAGTTGAAGAACACAATAACTGAAATAAAAAATACACTAGAAGGAAACAACAGTAAGTTAGAGAATGCAGAATGAATTAGACATTTAGAAGACAAGAAAGTGGAAAACACATAAGCAGAACATCAAAAAGGAAAAAGAAATAAAAATAAGAATAGGCTAAGGAACTTCTGGGACAACAAGTGTACTAACATTCATATTATGTGGGTCCCAGAAGAAGAAGAGAGAGAAGGGGGTACAAACCTTATTTGAAGAAATAATAGCTGAAAACTTCCCTAAAGCGGGGAAGGAAATGATATCCAAGTTCAGGAAAGGCAGAGAGCACCAAACAGGATGAACCCAAAGAGGTCCACATGATGACACATAATAAAATAACAGAAAAAGATTACATATAAAGAGAGAATCTTAAAAGTAACAAGAGAAAAGCAAATTGCTCCACATAAGGGAAATCCAATAAGGCTATCACTGATTTTTCAGCAGAAGCTTTGCACTCCAGAAGAGATTGGCATGATATGTTCAAAGTGCTAAAAAGGAAAAAAAAAACATTAAATTCAACAAAATCTGGCCATGGCCAAGACATACCATAGTCACATTCACAAAATACACAGACAAGGAAAGAATCATGAAAGCAACAAGGGAAAAAAATCCTTAATCTACAAGGGAAGATAGATCAGGTTCACAGCAGATCTGTCCACAGAATTTTGGCAGGCCAAAAAGAAGTGGAAAAATATATTCAACGTGCTGAATCTGAAAAATATGCAGCCAAGAATACAGCAAGCCTGTAATTCAGAATAGAAGGAGAGTTAAAAAGTTTCTCAGACAAACAAAAACTAAAGGAGTTTGTTATTTTTGTTTCCCTTCCCTTATGTTCATTTGTTTTGTCTCTTAAAGTCCTCATACGAGTGAAGTCATATGATTTTTGTCTTTCTCTGACTGACTAATTTCACTTAGCATAATACCCTCCAGTTCCATCCACGTAGTTGCAAATGGCAATATTTCATTCTTTTTGATTGCCGGGTAATGCTCCATTGTAATAATATAAAAACAGGGAGGGGGACAAAACAGAAGAGACTCATAAATGTGGAGAACAAACTGAGGGTTACTGGAGGGTTTGTGGGAGGAGGGACGGGCTAAATGGGTAAGGGGCATTAAGGAATCTACTCCTGAAATCATTGTTTCAATATATGCTGACTGATTTGGATGAAAATTTTAAAAAATAAAAAATAAAATTAAAAAAAATATTTTCCATTGGATAGTCTTTCCTGCTTTGTCATAAGTTGGCCATATTTTTTGGGTCTAATTCTGGGGTTTCTATTCTATTCCAATGGTCTATGTGTCTGTTTTTGTGCCAATACCATGCTGTCTTGATGATTACAACTTTGTAGTAGAAGCTATGGTCTGGGATTGTGATGCCTCCCGCTTTGGTCTTTTTCAATATTACTTTGGCTATTCGGGGTCTTTTGTGGTTCCATACAAACTTTAGGATTCCTTGTTCTAGCTTCGAGAAGAATGCTGGTGCAATTTTGATTGGGATTGCATTGAATGTGTAGATAATTTTGGGTAGTATTGACATCTTAACCATATTTATTCTTCCAATCCATGAGCATGGAATGTTTTTCCATTTCTTTATATCTTCTTTTAACAAATGGTGCTGGGAGAACTGGACAGCAAAATGCAGGATGAAACTAGACCACTTTCTTACACCATTCACAGAAATAAACTCAAAATGGATGAAGGACCTGAATGTGAGACAGGAAACCATCAAAACCCTAGAGGGGAAAGCAGGAAAAAAACCTCTCTGACCTCAGCCGCAGTAATTTCTTACTTGAAACATCCCCAAAGGCAAGGGAATTCAAAGCAAAAACGAATTATTGGGACCTCATGAAGATAAAAACCTTCTGCATTGCAAATGAAACAATCAAAAAAAAAAATAAAAGCAACAAACGGAATGGGAAAAGGTATTTGCAAATGACATATCAGACAAAGGGCTAGTATCCAAAATCTATAAAGAACTCACCAAACTCCACACCAGAAAAGCAAATAATCCAGTGAAGAAATGGGCAGAAAATATGAATAGACACTTCTCTAAAGAAGACATCCAGATGGCCAACAGGCACATGAAAAGTGCTCAATGCCATTCCTCATTAGGGAAATACAAATCAAAACCACACTGAGATACCACCTCACACCAGTCAGAGTGGCCAAAATGAACAAATCAGGAGACTATAGATGCTGGAGAGGATGTGGAGAAACGGAACTCTCTGGCACTGTTGGTGGGAATGCAAACTGGTGCAGCCTCTCTGGAAAGCAGTGTGGAGGTTCCTCAAAAAATTAAAAATAGATCTACCCTATGACCCAGCAATAGCACTGCTAGGAATTTACCCAAGGGATACAGGAGTGCTGATGCATAGGGGTACTTGTACCCCAATGTTTATAGCAGCACTTTCAACAATAGCCAAATTATGGAAAGAGCCTAAATGTCCATCAACTGATGAATGGATAAAGAAATTGTGGTTTATATACACAATGGAATACTACGTGGCAATGAGAAAAAATGAAATATGGCCTTTTGTAGCAATGTGGATGGAACTGGACAGTGTTATGCTAAGTGAAATAAGTCATACAGAGCAAGATAGATACCATATGTTTTCACTCTTATGTGGATCCTGAGAAACTTGACAGAAGGCCAAGGGGGAGGGGGAGGGAAAAAAAGGTTAGGGAGGGAGGGAACCAAAACATAAGAGACTCTTAAAAACTGAGAACAAACTGAGGGTTGATGGGGCGTGGGAGGAAGGAGAGGGTGGGTGATGGGTATTGAGGAGGGCACCTGTTGGGATGAGCACTGGGTGTTGTATGGAAACCGATTTGGCAATAAATTTCGTATTAAAAAAAAAAAACTAAAGGAGTTTGTGACCACTAAACCAGCCACACAAGAAATTTTATGGGGGACTCTTTGAGTGGAGAAAAAAGAAAAAAAAAAAAGAGACCAAGAGCAACAAAGACTAGAAAAGACCAGAAACACCAACTCTACAGTTAACACAACGGCACTAAATTCATACTTTTCAATAACCAGTTTGAATGTAAATAGACTACATACTCCAATCACAAGACATAGGGTATCAGAATGAATAAAAAAACAAGATCTATCAATATGCTGCCTACAACAGACTCATTTTTGGCCTAAAGACACTGCAGATTGAAAGTGAGGAGATGGAGAACGATCTATCATGCTAATGGAAATGAAAAGAAAGCCACAGCATCCATACTTATTTCAGGCAAACTAGATTTAAAACAAAACCTGTAACAAGAGATGAAGAAGGGCATTAAATCATGATTAAGGGATTTATACATCAAGAAGAGCTAACAATTGCAAATAATTATGCTCCCAATTTGAAGAATCCAAATATATAAATCAGTTGATAACAAACATAAAGTAAGTCATTAATAATACAATAATAGTAGGGGACTTTAACACCCCACTTACAACAATGGACAGATAATCTAAGAAGAAAATCAACAAGGAAATGATGGATTTTAATGACACATGGGACCAGATGGATTTAACAGATATACTTAGAACATTTAATCCCAAAGAAGCAGAATACACATTTTTTTTTAGTGCATATGGAACATTCTCCAGAATAGATCGCATACTGGGTAACAAATCAGCCCTCAACAAGTACAAGAAGATTGAGATCATACCATGCAAATTTTCAGATCACAATGCTATGACATTTGAAGTCACCACAAGAAGAAATTTGGAAAGCCCTCAAATACATGGAAATTAAAGAACATCCTACTAAAGGATGAATGGATTGGCATGCCTGAGTGGCTCAGTTACTTAAGTGTCTGACTCTTGATTTCAGCTCAGGTCATGATCTCACTGTTTGTGAGTTTGAACTCCACGTCGGGCTCTGGGCTCACAATGTGGAGCCTACTTGGGATTCTCTCTGCTCCCCTCTCTCTGCCCCTCCTCTGCTCACTCTCCTTCTCTCTCAAAATGAATAAATAAACTTTAAAAAACAATGAATGGGTTAACCAGAAAATTAGAGAACAAATAAACAAAATACACAGAAGCAAATAAAAAAAAAAAAAACACGACAGTCCAAAACCTTTGGGATGCAGCAAAGACAATCCTAAGAGGGAAGTATATTGAAATTCAGGCCTATACCAGGAAGCAAAAAAGGTCCCAAATACTCAACCTAACCTTATGCCTAAAGGAGCTAGAAAAGGAAAAACAAATAAAACCCAAAGCCAGCAGAAGAAGGGAAATAATAAATATTAGAGTAGAAATGTATGGTATACAAGCAACAACAACAGTTGAACAGTTCAATGAAACTAAGAGCTAGGAAATTGATAGCCCCTGAGCCACACTTATCAAAAATAAAAGAGACAGGACCCAAATAGATATGATCACAAATGAAAGAGGAGAGGTCACAACCAATGCCACAGAAATACAAATAAATATAAGAGAATACTATGAAAAATTATATGCCAACAAACTGGGAAATCAAGAAGAAATGGACAAATTCCTACAACTCACAAAACTGAGACAGGAAGAAATAGAAAATGTGAACAGGCCCGTAACCAGCAAAGAAATTGAATCAGTAATAAAAAAAAAAATCTCCCAAAAAACAAAAGTCCTGAGCTAGATGGCTTTCCAGAGGAATTCTGCCTTACATTTAAAGAAGAGTTAATACCTGTTCTTCCCAAAGCATTCCCCAAAATATTGTAAATACAAGGAAAGCAACCAAACTCATTGTTTGAATCACCTTGATTCCAAAACCAGACAAAGACCCCACTAAAAAAGGAAAATTACAGGCCGATATCCCTGATGGGCATGGATGCAAAAATTCTCAACAAGATACTAGCAAGTCAAATTCAATAGTACATTAAAAGAATTATTCTCTATGATCAGATAGGATTTTTTCCTGTGCTGCAGGTTTGGTTCAATATTCACAAATCAATCAATGTGATATACCACATAAATAAAAGAAAGGATAAGAATCATATGATCTTCTAAACTGATGCAGGAAAAACATTTGACAAAATACAGCATCCATTCTTGATAAAAAAAAAACTCAAAAAAGTAGGGAAAGATGGAACATACGTCAACATCATAAAGGTCATATATGAAAGCTAATATCAGCCTCAATGGGGAAAAACTGAGAACATTTCCCCTATTGTCAGGAATAAGACAAAGATGTCCAGTCTCACTATTATTATTTTACATGGTACTGGAAGACTTAGCCTCAGCAATCAAACAACAAAAAGAAATAAAATGCATCCAAATTGGCAAGGAAGAAGTCAAACTTTCACTATTTGCAGACAACGTTATGCTCTATGTAGAAAACCCAAAAGACTCCACCAAAAAATTGCTACAACTAATACACGAACTCAGCAATGTCACAGGATATAAAATCAGCAGGAAGAAATTTGCTGCATTTATATAATACCAATAACGAAGCAGCAGAAAAAGAAATCAAGGAAAGATTCCCATGTTCAATTGCACCAAAAACAACAAGATACCTACAAATAAGCATAACTAATGAGGTAAAATATCTTTACTCTGAAAACTATATGATATTTACGAAAGAAATTGAAAATGATACAAATAAATGGAAAAGCATTCCATACTCATGGATTGGAAGAGCAAACATTGTTAAAATATCTATAGGACCCAACGCAATCTATACATTTAATACAATCCTTAGCAAAATATCACCAGCATTTTTCACAGAGCTAGAATAAACAATCCTAAAATTTGTATACATCCACAGAAGACCCCAAATAGACAAAGCAATTCTGAGAAAGATAAAACTGGAAGCATTACGATTCTAGACTTCAAGCTATATTACAAAGGTGTAGTCATCAAGACAATATGGTACTGGCACAAAAATTGACACATAGATCAATGGAACTAAATAGAAAACCCAGAAATGGACCCACAACTATATGGTCAACTAATCTTTGACGAAGCAGGAAAGAATATCCAATGGGAAAAAAAGACAATCTGTTCAATAAATGGTGTTGGTTAAACTGGAAAACTACATGCAAAAGAATGAGACTGGACCACTTTCTTACACCATACACAAAAATAAAGTCAAAATTGATGAAAGACCTAAATTTGAGACAGGAAACCATTAAAATCCTAGAGGAGAACACAGGTAAAAACCTCCTTTACCTTGGCTGGAGCAACTACTTACTAGACACCTTGCCAAAGGCAAGGGAAACAAAAGCAAACATGAACTATTGGGACATGATCAAGATAAAAAGCTTGTGCATAGTGAAGGAAAAAATCAACAAAACTAAAAGGCAGTCTACAGAATGTGAAAAGATATTTGCAAATGACATATCAGACAAAGGGTTAGTATCTGAAATCTATAAAGAACTTATCAAACTCAACACCCAAAATACAAATAATCCAGTGAATAAATGGGCAGAAGACATGAATAGACACTTTTCCAAAGAAGACATCCAGATGGATAACAGACACATGAAAAGATGCTCAGCATCACTCATCATTAGGGAAATACAAATCAAAACCACAATGAGATACCACCTCACACCTTCTGTCAGAATGGCTTAAATTAACAACACAAGAAACCAAAGGTGTTGGCAAGGTGGAGAGAAAGGGAAACCCTCTTGCACTGTTTGTGGAAGTGCAAACTGGTGCAGCCACTCTGGAGAAAAGTATGGAGGTTCCTCAAATACCTAAAAATAGAACTACCGTATTATCAACAATTGCACTATTAAGTATTTACCCAAAAGTTACAAAAATACAGATTCAAAAGGGTACATGTACCCAAATGTTTATAGCAGCATTATCAACAATAGCCAAATTATGGAAAGAGCCCAAATGTCCATCGACTGATGGATGGATAAGGAAGATGTGTTGTGTATATACAATGGAATATTGCTCAGCCATCAAAAAGAATGAAATCTTGCCATTTGCAATGATGTAGACAGAACTAGAATGTATTATGCTAAGTGAAATCAGTCAGGGAAATACAAATTTCACTCATATATGGAATTTAAGAAACAAACCAGATGAAGCCATGGGAAGGGGAGGAAAAAAGAGAATAGAGGGAAACAAACCAAAGGAGACTCTTAATGATAGAGAACAAACTAAGAATTAGAGGAAGGTGGGTGGGAGATGTGCTAGATGGGTGATGGGTTAAAAAGGGCACTTGCTGTGATGAGCACTGGGTGTTGTATGTAAGTGATAAATCACTGAATTCTACTCCTAAAACCAATGTTGCATGGTATGTTAACTAAAATTTAAATTAAAAAAAAATTATATGGTAACAAATTTGAGAACCTAGAAGAAATGGACAAATTTCAAGAAACATACAATCTTCCAAACTGAATCAGGAAGAAATAGAAAATCTGAACAGACTGATTACTAGTAATTAAATTGAATTTTTAATTAACAAAACTCCCAAAGTCCAGGACCAAATGGCTTCACAAGCAAATTGTACCAAGTGTTTAAAGAAGAGTTAATATCTACTCTTCCTAAAAACATTTGAAAAAGAAATAATGTTTTCACAATCAATCTGTGAGGTCTACATTATCCTGACACCAAAGCCAGACACTACAAAGAAAAAAAAATTACAGACCAATATTCCTGTTGGACACAGATGCAAAAACAAAACAAAACAAAACACTTCAACATAATATTAGCAAATGGAATTCAAACATACATTAGAAGGTTAATTCACGATGATCAAGTGGGATTTATTCCAGGGATACAAGGATGATTATATAGATATTCAAATTAATCATTGTGATACACCATGTTAACAAAATAAAGGATTAAAAATACATATGATCTTTATAATATATACAGAAAAAGAATTTGAAAAAATTAAATATCCATTCATAATAAAGTCTTTCAACAAAGTGGGTATAAAAGAAACATACCTGAACATAAAAAAAGCCATATATGACAAACCTACAGCTACCATCATAATGTTGAAAAGCTAAAATTTTTCTTTAAAATCAAGAACATGACAAAGATGTCCACTCTCAGAACTTTTATTCAACATAGTACTGGAATTCCTACTCATAGCAATCAGACAAGAAAGAGAAGTGGCAGACATCCAAATTGACAAAGCAGAAATAAAACTTTTAATAATTTGCAAATGACATGGTACTATATATAGAAAACCATAAAAACCAAAAATCATGTATTAGAACTAATAAATGAAATCAGTAAAATCGCAGGATACAAAATCAGTATACAGAAATCTGTTTCATGTCTACACACTACCAATGAAATAGCAGAAAGAGAAATAAATAAAAATAAGAATCCCATCTACAAGTGCATCAAAAAGAATAAAATATCGAGGAATATATTTAACTAAATATGTAAAAGACCTATACTTGAAAAACTATAGAATACTGATGAAATAAATTAAATACAACACAAATATTGGAAAGATATACAATGCTTATGGATTGGAATAACTATATTATTAAAATGTCAATACTACTCAAAAAATCTATAGATTAAATGCAATCCCTATCAAAACTCCAATAGAATTTTTCACAGAATCAGGACAAAAAAATCCTAAAAGTTGTATGGAACCACAAAAGACCTTGAGCAGCAACGTCTACTCAAATGAATTTGAGAAAGAGGTCAAATCAATCTTGAGAAAGAAGAACAAAGACGGAGGTATCACAACACCAAATATCAAACTATACTCAAAGCTGTAGTAATCAAAACAGCATGTTAGTGGCTCAAAAGGAGACATATAGATCAATGGAACAAAATTGAAAATCCATAAATAAAACACAATTAATCTATTACAAAAAAGCAAGAATATACAATGGTAAAAAGTTTCTTCAACAAATGGTGCTGGGAAAACTGGACAGGTATGTGCAAAAGAATAAAACTGGACACTTTCTAACACCATAGACAAAAGTAAATTTAAAATGGATTAATTACCTAAATATGAAACTTGAAACCATAAAACTCCCAGAAGGAAACATAGGCAATAATTTCTTTGATATCAGCCTTAGCAACATTTTCTATATATGTCTCCTAAGACAAGAGAAACAAAAGCAAAAGCAAACTGTTGGGACTACATCAAAATAAAAAGCACAGGAAAGGAAACCAGACAAAATGAAAAGGCAATCTACTGAACAGAAGAAGACTTTTACAAGTGACACATCTAATAAAGGGATAATATCCAAAGTATGTAAAGAACTTCTACAACTCAACACCAAAAAATAAATAATCTGATTAAAAATGGACAGAAGACACAAATAGACATTTCTCCAAAGAAGTTAAACAGCCAACAGGCACATGAAAAAAATGTCAACATCACCAATAATCAGGGAAACTGAAATCAGAACTACAATAAGAGACACCTTACATTTGTTAAAATGGCTAGAATGAAAAAGACAAGAAGCAACAAAATGTTGGCGAGGATGTAGAGCAAAAGAAACCCTTATGCAGTCGGTAGGAATGTAAACTGTTTTCATTACTGTAGAAAACAGCATGGATGTTCCTTAAAAATGAAAAACATTATATGATCCAGTAATTCCACTATTGGGTATTTACGCAAAGAAAATTAAAACACTAATTCAAGAAAATATACTCGTCCCTATGTTTATTGCAGCATTATGTATAATATCCAACATATAGAAGTAACTCAAGTGCCCATTGATGTATAAATGGACAAAATTGTGTTATATATATAATATTAAATAGTCATAAAATAATGAGTTCTTGCTATTTATGACAATATGAGTGGACATAGAGGATATTATGTGAAGTGAAATAAGTGAGACTGAGAAAGACAAATTCCATATGATTTTACTTGTATGTGTAATCTCAAAAACAAAGAAAACTCTTAAATACAGAGAACAAACCAGTTATTTCCAGAGGGGAGGTGAGTGAAAAGATGGGTGAAATAGATAAAGGAGATTTAAAAGTACAATCATACAGTTAGGAAATAAATAAGTCACAGAGATGAAAGGTACAGCATAGAAAATATAGTCAATAATATTTTAGTATCATTGTGTGGTGTGAGACAAAGACTACATTTATCATAGTGAGCATTCAGTAATTTATAGAATTGTTGAATGAATTCTTGAAACTAATATACCATTGTATATTAATTGTACTTCAATAAAAATGATGTATGCACCCCTATGTATATTGCAGCTTTATTTACAATAGCCTAGATATAGCCTAGATAGCTATACAGTAGCTTAGATATAGAAGCAACTTAAGTGTTTAATGATACATGAATGGTTAAACAAGAGTGGAATATTACTCACCCATAAAAAATGTCATTATTTATGACAATATGGAAAGACCTAGGAGGTATTTTGCTGAGTGCAATAAACGATACAGAGAAAGACAAATACCATATGACATCACTGATATGTGGAATCTAAAGAGGTAAACATGCAAACAAACAAAAACAACAATAAGAAGAACATACTCAAAAATATAGAGAATGAACTACTGGTTGCCAGAGGGTATTGGTGTGAGGTAAATACAAAATAGGTAAATGTAACTAAGAGGTAGCAATTTCCAGTTTTAAAATAAGTAAGTCATAAGGATGAAAAGTAAGTATAGGGATTGCAGTCAATAATATTTATAAAATAATGTCTGATGACAGATGGTACATATCAGGGTGTGCATTTAATAATGTATATTATTGTCAAATCATTATGTTGTACATCTGAAACTAATATAATATGCTTCAATTATATGTCAATTAAAAAGAAAAATAAAAGAAAATTGAAATCATATCAAGCATCTTTTCTAAACACAATGCTATGAAACTAAAAATCAATTATAAGAATAAAAGCATAGGAAAAACACAAGCATAAATTTTATTTTTTTAAGTACATCCAACCTTTTTTAATTTAAATTTATTTAGTTAACATACAGGGAAATATTGGTTTCAGGATCTGGAAGAAAGGGTAATGGAAAGCACACAAGCTAAAGAGCAAAAAGAAAAAAAAAATAAAGCATCAATTAAAAGATCTCTTAGACAACATCAACCAAACATCTGCAAATCCCAAGAGAATAAGAGAGAAAGAAAGGTGTATAAAAGTTTTCTGAAGAAATAATAACTGAAAGCTTCCCTTATCTAGGGAGAAAAATAGATATCCGAGTCCAAGAATCACAGAGAGTTCCAAACAAGATAAACCCAAGGAGGTAAAAAGCATAGCACATAATAATTAAAATGTCAAAAATTAAAGATAGAGGATCTTAAAAGAAGAAATCTACAAAAAGATACCTCAAAGGGAAACCTGATAAGGCTGTCAGCTGATTTTTCAGCAGAAACTTTGCAAACCAGAAATGACTTCCATAATATATTCAAAGTGCTGAAAGGAAAAAAACCTAAAATCAAGAATACTCTACCCAAAAAGGTTATAATTCAGATTTGAAGGAGAGATAACAAATTTCCAAGACAAACAAAAGATAAAGAAGTTTATCACTACTGAACCAGATTTATAAGAATTGTTAAAGCGACTTCTTTAAATGGAAAAGAAATGACCACAATTAGATGTAAGAGAAATATGAATGAAAAGATGTAAAATATGACAACATATACTTAAAATGTGGAGAAGGGAGTATAAAAGGAAGAGGAGGGGAAAAAGAAAAAGGAAGATTTTTTCTTTGTTCTTTTTATTTTCCTTTAGAATGTGTATTAACTTAAATGGCCATCAAATTAATAGAGACTGCTCTTTATTTAGGATGGTATATAGGAACGTCATGATAACCACAAACCCTAAATCTATGATAGATACACACACAAAAAAGACAAAGAAAGCCAAACAAAACACTACAGATACTCATCAAACCAAAGAAACAAGAGAAGAATAAAGGAACTAAGAACTAGAAAAACAACCAGAAAACAAATTTTAAGAATGACAATAAGCACACAACTATGAATAATTACTTTAAATGTAAATGTCCTCAATGTTCCAATCAAAAGACACAGAGTGGTGGAATGGATGAAAGAACAAGACCCATCTATATACTGACTACAAGAGACTTGCCTAAGAAAGACATAAAGACACATACAGACTGAAAGTGAAGGGATGGAAAAATATTAACCATGCAATGGAAGTGAAAAAAAAGCCAGGATATCAGTACTTACATCAGAAAAAATGGACTTTAAAACAAAGCCTAACAAGAGACAAAAAAGGGCATTACATTAAAGTATCACTCCAATAAGAGGATATAACATTTGTAAATATCTATGCATCCAACACTGGAACACCTAAATATATAAAACAAATGTTAATGGAAATTAAGAAAGAAATTAATGGTAATAAAATAATAGTATGAGATTTTAACACTGAACTTACATCAATGGATAAACCATCCAGACATATAATCAATAAGGAAATAATGTCTTTGAATGACATATTGAACCAGATGGACATAACAGATACATACAGAACACTCCTTCCAAAGAGAACAGAATACAAATTCTTTTCAAGTGTACACGGAACACTCTCCAGAATAGATCCCATGTTAGGCTGCGATACAAGCCTCAATAAATTTAAGAAGATTGAAATCATACCATGGATCCTTGCCAACCACAATGGTACAAAACTAGAATAAAATCACAAGGAAAAAAAAGCAAAACAAAAAAACAAACAAAAAACCTGAAAACCCACAAACACCTGGAAACCAAACAACATGACCCTGAACAACAAATGGGGCAATGCATCAGTTAAATAAGGAATAAAAAATACATGGAGATAAATTAAAAATGAAACATAATGGTCCAAAATCTCTGGGACACAGCAAAAGCAGTTCTAAGAGGGAAGTATGTAGCAATACAGGCCTATCATTAAAAAAAGGAAAACCTCAAACAAACAATCTAACTTTACAAGAAAAAAAGAACAAACAAAGCTGAGGGTGAGAAGACACAAAATAAGAATGATCACAGCAGAAAGAAATGATGTTGAGAGAAAAAAGAAAAGAAAAAGTCAAATAAACCATAAGGGGGTTCTTTGAAAAGAAAAAATAGATAAACACTTATAGAAACATATAGGGGGGAAAAAGACCCAAATATATAAAATTAAAAAATGAGGTAGGAGAAGTAACAAGTGACACCACAGAAATACAAAGGAATATAATACTATGAGCAATTATATGCCAATAAACAGGGTAACATAGGAAAAGTGGATAAATTCCTAGAAACATACAACCTTGCAAAACTGCACCAGGAAGAAATAGACAATATGAACAGATCTATCACAAATAATGAAATTAAATTGGTAATCAAAAAACTACCCAAAAATAAAAGTCCAGAACCAGATGGATTCATCTGTGAATTCCACCTGACATTTAAAGAGGAAATAATTCCTATATTCATCAAACTATTCCAAAAATTGGAAAGGAAGAAATTCTTCCAAATACATTCTACACATTCAATATTACCATCATAGCAAAAACAAAGACACCACAAAAGAAGAAAACTACAGGTCAATAAACTTGATGAACATATATGCAATAATCCTCAACAAAATATTAGCAAATCACATACAACAATACATTAAATAGATCATTAACAATTATCAGGTGAGGTTTATTCCCAGGATGCAAGGATGATTCAATATTTGAAAAATCAATCAACGTGATACACCACATCAACAAAACAAAGGATAGAAATCATATAATCTTTTCAACAGATGAAGAAAAAGCATTTGACAAAGTGCAATGTACATTCAAAATAAAAAGTCCTCAACAAGGTAGGTTAATAGGGAATATACCTCAACACAATAAAGGCCATATATGAAAAATCTACAGCAAACATCATACTCAATGGGGAAAAACTGAGAGCTTTTTCTCTAATGTCAGGGAAAGGACAAGGATGTCCACTCTCACCACTTTTATTCAACATAGTACTAGAAGTCCCAGTCACAGCAATCAGACAAGAAACAGGAATAAAAGGCATCCACATTGATAAGGAAGAAGAGACGCTTTTGTTATTTGCACATAACATGATTCTCTATATAGAAACCCTAAAAACCCCATCAAAAAACTGCTAGAAGTAACAAATGAATTCAGTAAGGTAACAAGATACAAAATTGATTCACAGAAATCTATTGAACTTCTATACACTAATAATGAAGTAACAGAAAGAGAAATTAAGAAAGTAGTTACATTTACAATTATACCAAAAATAAAAAAATGCCTAGAAATGCCTAGTAGCCAAATTACTGAAACACCTCTATTCTGAAAACTATAAAACATTCAGAAGGGAATTTAAGGTGACAAAAACAAATGGAAAGATATTCCATGCTCATGGATTACAATAACAAATATTGTTAAAAGGTCCATACTATCCAAATCAATCTACATATTTAATACAATCCCTATCAATGTAGCAACAGCATTCTTCACAAAACTAGAACAAATTAGGGGCGCCTGGGTGGCTCAGTCAGTTGAGCATCCTAATTTGGCTCAGGTCATTATCTCGTGGTCCATAAGTTCGAGCCCCGCGTTGGGCTCTGTGCGGACTGCTTCAGATTCTGTGTCTCCCTCTCTCTCTGCCCCCACTCATGCTCTGTCTCTCACTAATTAATAAATATTTTTTAAAAACTAGAACAATTTATCCTGAAATTTGTGTGGAACCACAAAAGACCAAGAATAGCCAAACAACTTTGAAAAAGAAAAACAAATCTGGAGGTATCACAATTCCAAATTTCAAGTTATCCAACAAATCTGGTAATTAAAACAGTATGGTACTTGCACAAAAAGCAGACACATAGATTGATAGAAAAGGATAGAAAGCCCTGAAACAAACCCACAATTGTATGGTCAATGAATCTTCAACTAATTAAGCAAGAATATATGTAGTGGGGAAAAGTTTGTTCAATAAATGGTATTGGAAAACTGGAAAGCTACATGAAAAAGAAAGAAACTAGACCACTTTCTTCTACCATACACAAAAAAGAAATCCAAAATAGATTAAAGCCCTAAATATGAGACCTGAAACCATAAAAATCCTAGAAGAGAGCACAGGCAGTAATTTCTCTGACATTGGCTCTAGCAACATTTTTCTAGATAAAGGGAAATAAAGCAAAAATAAACTATTGGGACTAAATCAAAATAAAAAGCTTCTGCACAGCAAAGGAAGCAACAAAATAAAAGACAACCTACAGAATGGGAGAAGATATTTGCAGATGAATATATCTGATAAAGGGTTAGTATCCAAAATATATAAAGAAGGGATACAGGTATGCTGTTTTAAAGGGACACATACACCCCAATGTTTATAGCCACACTATCAAAAATAGCCAAAGTATTGAAAGAGTCCAAATGTCCATTGATGGATGAATGGATAAAAAAAGAAGTGGTATATATATACAATGGAATATTACTCGGCAATCAAAAAGAATGAAATCTTGCCATTTGCAACTACGTGGATGGAACTGGAGGGTATTATGCTAAGCGAAATTAGTCAGTAAGAGAAAGACAAATATCATGTGACTTCACTCATATGAAGATTTTAAGACACAGATGAACACAAGGGAAGGGAAACAAAAATAATATAAGAACAGGGAGGGGGACAAAACAGAAGAGACTCTTAAATATGGAGAGCAAACAGAGGTTCCTGGAGGGGTTGTAGGAGGGGGGATGGGCTAAATGGGTAAGGGGCATTAAGGAATCTACTTTTGAAATCATTGTTGCACTATATGCTAACTAATTTGGATGTAAATTAAAAAAATAAAATTAAAATAAAAAAGAAAGAAAGAAAGAAAGAAAGAAAGAAAGAAAGAAAGAACTTATGTAATCCACTTAATAAACAGGTAGAAGACATAAATAGATGTTTTTCCAAAGAAGACATACAGATGGCTAACAGACACATGAAAAGATGCACATCATCACTTATCATCAGGGAAATGCAAACCAAAACTACAATGAGATATCACCTCATACCTGTCAGAATGGCTAAAATTAACAATACAGGAAACAACAGATGTTGGTGAGTATGTGGATAAAGGGGAACTCTCTTACACTGTTGGTGGGAATGCAAACTGGTGTAGTCACTGTGGAAAACAGTATGGTAGTTCCTCACAAAGTTAAAAGTAGAAATACCTCATGATCTAGCAGTTGTACTGTTGTTTATTTACCCAAAGAATATAGGAACACTAATTTAAAGGGATGCATGCACCTCTATATTTATAGTAGCATTATTGACAGTATATAGTAATATTGGCATAGTAATATAGTAATAACGGAATATTATTCAGCCATAAAAAAGAATAAAATCTTGCCATTTTCAAGCATGTGGATGGAGCTAGAGAGTATTATGCTAAGTGAAATAAGTCAGTCAGAGGAGACAAATACAGTATGATTTCATTCATATGTGGAATTTGAGAAGCAAAACAAATGAGCAAAGGGAAAAAACAAGACAGAGTGGGAGACAAATGAAGAAACACACTTAATTATAGACAACATGTTGATGATTACCAGAGTGGGAGGTGGAGGAATGGGTTAAATTGGCGATGGGGTTCAAGGAGTGCACTTGTTGTGATGAGCACCAGATGATATATGAAATTGTGGAATCACTATACTGTACACCTGATACTAATATAACACTCTATGTTAACTAACTGGAATTAAAATAAAAATTTAGAAATACAAGAAACAAGTGAAAGCAAGGATGTGGAGAAAAAGAATCCTTGTGCACTATTGGTGAGAATGCAAACTGGTGCATCCACTGTGGAAAACAGTATGGAGTTTCCTCAAAACATTAAAAATAGTACTACCTTACAATCCAGTAATTGCACTACTGGGTATTTACCCCACAAATACAAAACGCTAATTCAAAAGGCTATATGCACTCATGTGTTTATTGCAGCATTATGTACAGTAGCCAAATTATTCCAAGTGTCCATAGATAGATGAATGTATAAAGAAGATATGGCATATATACATACATATATAATGGAATATCATTCAGCCATAAAAAGAATGACATCTTGCCATTTGCAACAACATGCATGGAGCTAGAGAGCGTAATGCTAAGTGAAATAAGCCAGTCAGAGAAAGACAAATACGATATGATTTCACTCATATGTGGAATTTAGGATATTCATGGTTTTAAATTGCAAAAGGAGTTTAGAAAATGCTGATAGAAGTTCAGAATGATGAGTATGATCCTATCTTTTTAATTCACACTTAGAGTGGAAAATACACCATATGTCACATTCACAGTCACAACTCCTTAATTTTTCACTTAGCAAGAACTAAAACTACTTCAGAGACCAGTAGAATATAAATGGCTGGGACCAGGAGTGTAGCTAAATGTGGCTTGGAAGCAGAATTCATGGATGGAAATGCTGGGGGATAAAAATGAAGATGGAAAGCCAGGTAGGGACCAATTTGTGAAGGACTTGAAATCTGTGGAATCAGATTAGGATGTTATTTAGAGGTAAAATGTTTCCATTCAATGTTGGGTTTTTGTTATTAGATGGAGTGTTAGTAGAAGCTTCAACTCATGACAAACTGTGAGCTGGGTTTCAGAAAAATACATATCTCTTTTCTTTTATGACTGAAGAATAAAATTCTAGCCAGGCAACACCTGCTGAGACAAAGAACATGGAGCTCTCCTAGGGAAATGGAACGACCAAACTGAGGGATCCCATCAGATCTGATCTCAATTATACCTTTTTGGTAGCTCAAAGACGGTGCTGTTTTCCACACGATTCTCCTAAGATATAATCAGCACACAAACCACACACTTCTACCTTGCAGAACATGCATATTCAGTTGTATAAACATTGTTCTCTTTACCCCAGTTTGGCCAAATCCATGGTCCTGAACTGCCTGCTTTGCTACTGATAGAGAACATCTGAGATATAGAAAATTTCGGAGGTAATCGTCTGGCTTCCACATGTGAAGATAGTGCTTTCTGAAGAAATCCCTGGGCACAGGAAAACTAAATGTTACAGTATTTATTACCACCAAGAATTTAAGGAAGGCTGCAAATGGCAACCCTATGTATTATTTTTTCCTTTCCCACTATTTTACCGAGTAGCTTGATGGTTGAGAGCTAGGATTTAGCACAATTATTTTGGTAGCATTCCCTGAAGATAAAGCAGCTGACCCCTCTTCCTGGTCAAAGTGCTTGGATTATGCTTCCCCAAACATATGACCGACCTCTAAATAACCAGGCCCTTTTCTGGTGTTTCCATTCTCACCTTGTGGGACTCCAACCAGTTCTGTTATACTGCTTAGTGAAAAAACAGGAAATCCAATCATTCCTGGCTCACCACCTTCATCCTCATTTCCCACTCATACTAGTATACTTTGGCTGTAGCCACTTGGGTAACCAGCTGCAGTGCAAACTTATTTTGTACTTTCACACCTCTGGGCCTTTTCTGATGCTGATCCTTCAGTCTAGAATTCCCTTATATATCCTTTACATCCTGTCCATCACTTAGAGCTCAGTTTCTCCGTGAAGCATGTGCCCCCATTACTTTTTTTTATTTCTTTTTAACGTTTATTTTTTTGAGACAGAGAGAGAGCATGAACAGGGGAGGGTCAGAGAGAGAGGGAGACACAGAATCCGAAACAGGCTCCAGGCTCCGAGCTGTCGGCACAGAGCCTGACGCGGGGCTCGAACTCACAGACTGTGAGATCATGACCCAAGCCGAAGTTGGACGCTCAACGGACTGAGCCACCCAGGCGCCCCACATGTGCCCCTATTCCAAGACGTCTCAAACTAAGCTGTAATCCATGCTTGCTCCTTCCGTATTTATACCATATGTTAATTGACCCTACATTAGGGCAACTATTCCCATCTAACTTATATGAGTCATTTTTAATGAATAGGGTTAAAAAAAATTCTTTGAATGGCAGATGGTGTCAGAGAACGTACTTATGCTTGAGATTCTGACAGACTTGTGTTCAAATACTCCTCTCTTCCATTTGTTGCTCCCTGATTTTGAACAGGTAAATTCACTTCTGTGACCCAGTTTCCTCATCTGTAAAATGAGGACCATTAAGAGTAGCTACCTCATATCTAACATTAAGTGTTTTAATGTGGGGCAAGTGAAAGTACCAGAAATTGCCTTGTACATAGTACATGCTCCATAAAGGTTAGCTCTCATTATTATCACCGTTGTTTGAACCTACCCCAGAATGTAAGCTCCATACAGAAAGAGGTAATCATTATGTTTGTCCTCTGCTGTATCCCTAGTACTCAGCACTGTGCCTGACGTGGTATGTACTCAAGAAATGTCTGCTGAGTGTGTGGATAAATTAATGAAACCATAAAATAATTATCATTGTTAGCATCCTCCTCTTCGTCTTTGAATCTTCTGTTAACGTGGCGCTTTTTACCTCACAGAAAAACTGATGTCATTGAACATCTCTCATTCCTTGTTAATTCTGCTTTACCTCCGTTTGTTGCCCCTTTCTTGAATTCTCGGCTCTAAAATGTTTGAATCCAGCAGCAACCACTTCAACCACCCTAGTCTTCCTGGCAGCCCTAGTGGGCAGGAGTGGGGGACTGGAAGCGGGGCGTGGCCACCATGCCGCAGAACCAGACTGCGCCTGCGTAGGCTGCGGCAAAGCTAGGCAATGAGAAGCTAGCGGTCATTTGCTCACTTGTTGTGTAGAAAGATCGCTTCTGTCTCAAGCTCTCCCTCCTGATCCCGGGTCTCTGGCTTAGGATTTGTGCTGAGGCGCCGACTCCTACCATCCTCTCTCTGACAGATTGCTGATTTCCCCGTTCCTGCTGCTGACTCCTGGAACCATGTCTCTGGTAAGCCAGAACGCGCGCCGCGGCAGCGCAGAGACCACTGCAGATTACGGCGACCGTCAGGGTGAGATGCAGGCTAGTGACGCCTCTGGGTCTCCGACCTCCATGCTTGTTCCCCAGGCCCTCCAGGGCCCTCATGCGCTAATCAACCCTCAGGATGCCAGCGCTTCCCAGACTGCGCAGGACCCGAATGACCTCGAGGTCCTAATTGAAGAGCAGTCCCAACGTTTGGGGGCGCTCAGGGTCCACGACCCTCTAGAAGACAGGTCAATTGCTTTGGTGAATTTCATGCGAATGAAAAGCCAAACCGAGGGTTCTATCCAGCAAGCAGAGATGCTAGAGTTCCTCAGAGAATACTCAGATCAGTTCCCTGAGATCCTTAGACGAGCCTCAGCCCACCTGGATCAGGTCTTTGGGTTGAACCTTAGGGTTCTTGATCCCCAGGCTGACATTTACAACCTAATCAGCAAACGGGGTTTCCAGACCACTGATCGCATAACAGAATCCTTGGATGTGCCAAAGGCAGGTCTCCTGGCCTTGGTCCTAGGCCACATCCTTCTGAATGGCAACCGGGCAAGAGAAGCATCCATTTGGGACCTGCTGTTAAAGGTTGATTTGCTGGGTGATCCCCAGAGGATCAACAACCTCTTTGGGAACACAAGGAACCTGCTCATTACTGACTTTGTGCGCATGCGGTTCTTGGAGTACTGGCCAGTATATGGCACTAATCCCCTCGAATTTGAGTTCTTGTGGGGCTCTAGAGCCCACATGGAAATCACAAAGATGGAAGCCCTGAAGTTTGTGGCAGAGGCCCATGATGAAGAACCCTGGAGCTGGCCAGAAGAATATAACAAGGCCCTGGAAGCTGACAAAGCCAAAGAAAGAAGACAGGCTGCTGGCTTGGAATTCTGGTCAGAGGACACTATGAACGATAAGGCCAATGATTTGGTCCAGTTGGCCATTAATGTCACTGAGGAGTTGCTGCCTATACATCAGGATGAGCTACTGGCTCACACTGGCAAAGAATTTGAGGAAGTGTTCCCAAATATCCTCAGTCGAGCTACTCTAATCCTTGATTTGTTCTATGGATTCTCTCTGATTGAGGTTGATACGAGTGAGCACATCTACCTCCTTGTCCAGCAACCAGAATCAGAAGAAGAGCAAATGATGTTAGACAGCCTGGGGAGACCCACTCAAGAATATGTGATGCCAATTTTGGGTTTGATCTTCCTGATGGGCAACCGCGTCAAAGAGGCCAACATTTGGAACATGCTTCGTAGATTTGGTGTGGATGTAGGGAGAAAGCATGCCATCACCTGCAAGCTTATGAGACAGCGCTACTTGGAATGCAGGCCACTGTCCTACTCTAATCCAGTTGAGTATGAGCTTCTATGGGGTCCTCGAGCTCACCTGGAAACTACCAAAATGAAAGCCTTGGAGTATATGGCCAGGCTGTACAGAAAGCGACCACAGGACTGGCCAGAGCAATATAGGGAGGCTGTTGAAGATGAGGAGGCCAGAGTCAGATCTGAGGCAACTGCCATGTTCTTCTTTGGCCCCATGTGAAATCTGGGAAAATGTATCACATTAGTTGGGTGTCATCAGTTATAGGTGCCCTGGGGAAATGGGCACTGGGGCCCCAAATCACAAGTCAGTCAGGGCTGGGGTGGAATGTACACATTGTGTTTGCTATTTGTGTTCTCTTTCTAATAGTATTCCCTCCCTTACGATATACCCTTGAATTAGGTTCATGATCAATGTTTATAAATGAAATTGCTCATTTGCTATCCCTGTCTTGTTTTAATATAAAACTCAGATATCTGTGTAAATTGTATTGGTAACGTTTACATCTTTCTATGATGTGGAAGAGAACATATAAATGTTCTTTAATTGTTTAAAATAATTAGTAAAATGTTGTGGTGCAAAAGTTAAGTAACAATAGTAACAACACACACACAACAAAATCAAACACAATATCACTGATCTGTGGATGCCTTCTTTGTGTCTACTGTTGTGTAAGAAAAAAATTGCTGGCATTTACCTGTATTTGCTTTGCTGTTCCAAATGTAGTGAAAAATATAAGTATAATGAATTAGACACCATGCTTAAGGATTCTTTTATTCAACAAACATTTATTAAGCACCTGCCATGCTCAGAGCACATGCTTTGTGCTGGGAATATAAGGGTGAAGAAGACCCAGCTGAACCCAGGGCTTAAGGGGAAGGGGTCACTGAAGTAAACCAGAAAATGTTTTATTGCTGTGGCAATATAGTAGGGGTAAGCTCAGAGTGCTAGGAGAGACCACAGTAGTAACTTCCAACTAAACTGTAGGTGCTGGGAGGGGACAGTGGAGAAGGCAATGGGGCACAAGAAGGGCTAGGGAAGGGGCAGGGGTGTCCAGCAAATGATTAGTGGGGGAGTGGGGGAGGTGGTGGAAGGGGAGTATGAGGTGCTATGTAGGGCTGAGGGCAAATTCTCCTTTAGTGACTTCTAAGACCTGAGATTGGAAAGGAGGAGGGAGGGATTGTTGATGAAGTCAGGGGCGGTATGTAAAAACACCTTTTGGGGGATTCAGAAAGACAGTGTTGAGTTCAAGGGGGAAGTGGGAGAGGGAAGCCTGGGGCAGAGATAACAAAGACCCATATTCTCAGAGAGTGGGTCTTGGGAACCAATAATGATTCTCCTGAAGGCAACTGGTCTTGGATCTTGGGTCAGACCGAACAATCTACTTGAAGCTCTACCCAGCAATCTCTGCCACTGCAGTTTACTTCCGCATCCAAGCTGTTAAGGTGAGTACTTTGGCTCTCTTCATCCTGATCCTTCACGCAGCCTCTAACCCTGCTCACAGCTGTCCCTAAGCTTTCCCCAGAGAGCCTGCAAAAAACAATTTCTGTAAGGGAGCCCTGGCTCAGTAGTGGATATTATATGGAAAGTCATCTATTACGCAGGGGTGGGGGAGTTGCCCGCCAGTGGTTTAGGTTTTATGTTTCCTCACCACCTGACACCCATAAGCTTTCTGCCCTTTCATCCATTTAATCATTAAGGGCTACCCCAAACTGCCACCTCCTAACAAATGAGAGAAGACTTTCCTCACATTTAAGTCAGCCTCAGGAAGAGAATGACACAACTGTCTCGCCGGGGGAGGGACAAAAAGAAGGGAGATATACCGTTTTGTTTCCAAATCCCCCCGCCTGCAGAAGTCAGATTAGAGCTGCCAGCTTGGGGAAGCCACTGCGCATGTCCACTCCGCGGTTGCCCGGGAGATACACCCCCACCTGGTCTCAGCGATGTTTCCTATCGTAACATTCCGCGAAAAACTGAACACTAAGGGCAGGATTCCTTGTAATGAGAAAATGAGTAACTAGAGAGCTAGAGCTAAAGGGGTTCTGGAAAATAGGCTGGGGGTGGAGTTGTGAGGCGGGAGAATATCTAACTCAAAATCTGGGATCTTGAAGTAGAGTCCTGCCTGTGTGCTGAGAGCTCTCATTCTTTAGCCTCCCTGGACCCTTAATATGTACATGCTTCTGGGGCGGGGAGAGGGGCAAGCAGATTATCGTTACAAGTTTTTTTGCTCTGATTTTTTGGGTTAGTGCATTTTCTGGATGTCGAGAACATAAGCTCTTCTGGGGATACGAGTAGAGAGAAACCTGTCAAGGGGAAGGTGTAGCATCTGGACCAACAATAGTGTAAAGTTGCCAAGTTTTTTAGTAATAAATTTGTGCCAGGCACTGTGCTGGGTCTTCACCTCCTTTAGCTCTAATCTTTCCACCAGTTCTCAAAGAAGCGTTTTAATAGCCTCATTTGACACTGTAGGAAACTGAGGCTTAAATCATATGCCAAAGGTCACGCAACCAGTCAGGGAATGTTGGGATTAGAGTCTAAGGCTGCCTTTGGCTACAGTTCACACTCTTTCCGGTGCACTGCATCATACTCCCCCTCCAGTTTGTGTTATGTTTTCATTCAAATTTATTGATTCTCAAGAAATGTAAGAAAGGGCTGCATGACAGGATGGGAGGGGCAAGACGATAGCCCTCTGGGGGAGGATGAAAGTGAGGCTGAAATTTCTCCCGGCTCTTCCTTGTTCCATCACCCAGGCTCCATGAGGGCTGTCTAGGTGTAGAAAGCATAGTTTTGTCCAATCTCCCTACTCTATCCTGTGAGTCTTCCCCAATTTGCCCTATTCCTGAAAGCTTTCAGCCTAATCTGTTTTCACCCAGGGAAAGTCAAATGTCACCTTTTGTGGACCTATAGAAATTTTTGGCAATGTTTTTTGTAATCCTGAAAGAACAATGACCTGACAGAGCTCATGCCTTGCCCAGGGGAGCTCAGGATGCAAAAACAGAAGTGGGAAATATCCCATGTCACAGATGCCAAATGCAGTTTCCCATAAGTAATAAAGGTGAGACTTGCATGGAGCACATGCCTATGGTGAGGGAAAGCATGTAGTCTCTCTGTGGCTACAGCCATTTCTTTGAAAGCCATGAGAGGCCTGGGTACTCTCCTTTCTACACATGCCATATTAGAATTAGCACTCCCTAGGAGAAACACTAGTGGTGGAAGTGAGTGTCTGGTAAACAAGTCTTACAGAACATGCTGCATGAATTAATTCAATGTACAATCACCCTTAAGCTTTTAAACACTGAACCAAATATCCCTCTTCTCTGTGTGAATTAATTTGAAAAATGGTACAGCTTGAGTTCATTTGCAGACTCTTTGGGCCATCAATATCAAGTATTGAAACATTGGCCAAGTTAGGGCTTGCAGAATGGGTGTTGGTTAGATATGGGTTCATCATCCAACATATACATTGCCATTCAGATTCCCCTTTGATCCTTCCTGGAAATAAAACATTTAGAATACATTTACTTTCAGTTGCTGAGGCCCAGGAGTGTCCTCTTTTGGAGAAGATGGGTGGTTAGGGAAGACTTTTCCTGCCTTCTCTCCATCAGTTTCTGTATACACACTCAAGCCATCACAAATGAGCGTTACAATTCAAGGAAAAGCTGAGCTGGACTGGCATATACGGACTTCGAGGCAATTCTATCAGCCCTAGAATTGCTGCCTGTAGACCCTCTGATACCAACAATCTAGACCAGGCTGTAAGTATCCTTTAGGGTCAGAAAAGAACCCCACAGTCTCCTCCTACCTTCCTAGTGGGGATCTCCAGACAGTGAGATTTTCTCACTCTACATAGTTTCTCTTCCCCCTCAATGAGTACTCAGCAATGTCTTAAGGAATTCTCTCCAGACAGAGTTTGAGGCTAGTTTTAAAGAAATTTGAAAAAGAATGATCAGAGTGGGCCCTGGCTCCCTCAGACATTTCTGTTCCAGGCCTCATGTAAATACTCTAAGCACATAATAAGGAAAGTACAGTATATCAGAATAATTATGAACTCTGGATCTGGCCAGTGTTGGCTCTCTCACTTCCTGGCTGTGTGACTTTGGACTGAACATCTCTATCTAGACTACTTAAAGCAATTTTCAAGAAATTGATAGAAAGCCCAGGGTCACACACTTACTATTTGATGATGTCAGCACTATAACCCAGGCCAATTATATATTCGTCTAGTGATATTTCAGTTCTACACACTGCTTTTAAGACTACTTGTCAACATCTTGGTAGCTGAGTTCAAATGAATATAGAGTTCTTAGAATTACTAGCATTGTTTTTTTTAAGCAATTATTTTAGGTGAATATTAGACCTAGGCTAATTATAAATTATGAAGTTTAGCTGCGTTAATAACATATCCTTTGCAAACACCCATCCACAAGACACTTTTTAAGGGGCTCCTGTGTGGTCTCTTCAAGCAGGCCTCAGTGACTTTTAAGGAATTATCTGTTTTATATACCACTCAGGGAGTCCCGAACAGTGAAGACAACTTCTCTCATAAAAGGGCAGGGTTAGGAAGGGAATTACGAGCCAAAGCCTGATGTCTGGGCAGCCTTATTTCTTATTTTATTTTATTTATAATTAAAAATATTTTTGATGTTTATTTTTGAAAGAGAGACAGAGCACAAGTAGGGGAGGGACAGAGAGAGAGAGAGAGAGAAAGAGAGAGAGAGAGACAGAATCCAAATCAGGCTCCAGGCTCTGAGCTGTCAGCACAGAGCCAGACACGGGGCTCAAACTCACAAACTGAGATCCTGACCTGAGCCAAAGTTGGACGCTTAACTGAGCCACCTCGGTGCCCCTCTTATTTTATTTTTTTATTTGAGTATTTAACACACAATGTTGTATTAGTTTCAGGTACACAACTTAGTGATTTGAGAAATTTATACATTATGCTATGTTCACAAGTGTAACTACCATTTGTTACATTGCATCCCTATTACAATATCATTGACAGTATTCCTTATGTTGTGCCTTTTACTCTGGTGACTTACTCATTACATTACTGGAGGCCTGCATCTCCTTCTCTTCTTCACCAGTTTTGTCCAACCCCTCACTCCTCTCCCCTCTAGCAACCATCAGTTTGTTCTTTGTATTTTATAGGTCTGCTTCTTCTTTTTGTTTCCTTATTCATTTTTTTTTTTTGCAATCCCACTTATAAGTGGAATCTGTCTTTCTCAGTATGACTTATTTCACTTAGTACAATACCATCTAGGTCCATACATGTTGTCTCAAATGGCACGATCTCACCTTTTTTATGGCTGTGTAATATTTCATATATATATATATATATATATATATCATTTTCTTTTAAGTTCATTTTGTTAAGTTTATTTTCTCTTTATTTTGAGAGAGAGAGAGATAGAGAGAGAGACAGAGAGAGAGAGAGACAGAGAGAGAGCAAGTAGAGGAGGGACAGAGAGAGGCAGGGGAGAGAGAATCCTAAGCAGGCTCCACACTGCCAGCACAGAGCCCAATGTGGGACTTGAACCCACAAACTGTGAGATCATGACCTGGGCTGAAACCAAGTGTCAGACACTTAACCAACTGAGCCAACTGTGCCCCAATATCATATTTTCATTATACATTTGTCTACTGATGGACACTTAGGTTGCTTCCATATCTTGTCTATTATCAACAATGCTGCAATAAACATAAGGGTACATATGCCTTTTCAAATTAGTGTTTTTGTTTTCTTTGGGTAAATACCCAGTGGTGAAATTATTGGATCATATAGTATTTCTATTTTTTTTTACAACCTTCATATTGTTTTCCACAGTGGCTATACTAATTTACATTCCTAGGAACAGTGCACAAGGGTTCCTTTTCTCCACATCCTAACACGTTATTTCTTGTCACTTTCATTTTAATCATTCTTACTGTTGTAATATGTAACTGTGGTTTTGATTTGCATCTCCCTGATGATGAGTGGTGTTGAGCATCTTTTCAAGTGTCTGTTGGTCATCTGTCTGCTTTGGTAAAATGTCTATTCAGTTTCTCTACCCACTTTTTAATTGGATTGTTTGTTTTTTAGGTGTTGAGTTGTAGAAGTTTTTTGTATATTTTGGATATTAATTGGAAAAACCATTTGCAAATATCTTCTCCCATTCAGTAGGTTGGTGTTCTTTTTTGTTGTTGCTGTTGGTGGTGGTGGTTTCATTCACTGTGAAATAGTTTTTTATTTTGATGTAGTCCCAATAGTTTATTTTTGCTTTTGTTTCCCTTGCCTTAGGAGACATATCTAGAAAAATGTTTCCATGACTGATGTCAGAAAAGTTACTGCCCATGGTCTTTTCTAGGATTTTTATGGTTTCAGGTCTCATTCTTAGGTCTTTAATTCATTTTGAGTTTATTTTTGTGTATGTTGTTAGAAAGTGGTCCAGTTTTAGTCTTTTACATGTAGCTGTCCGGTTTTCTCAGCACCATTCATTGAAAAGAGTGTCTTTTCCCCACTGTATATCCTTGTCTCCTTTGTCATAGATTAACTGACCATATTATCATGTGTTTAGTTCTGGAGACTCTATTCTTTTCTATTGATTTACGTGTCTATTTTTTGTGCCAGTACCATACTGTTTTGATTACTACAGCTTTGTAGTATATCTTGACATCTGGAATTTTGATACCTCCACTTTTTTCTTCTTTCTCGGGATTGCTTTGGCTATTCAGGGTCTTCTGTGGTTCCATACAATTTTTAGGATTATTTGTTACAGTTTTCTGAAAAAATGCTGTTGGTATTATGATAAGGATTGCAGTAAATCTGTAGGTTGTTTTTGGTAATGTGGACATATTAACAATATTAATTCTTCCAATCCATGATCATGGAATATCTTTCCATTTGTGTCATCTTTAATTTCTTTCATCAGTGTTTTAGAGTGTTTGGAGTACAGGTCTTTCACCTCTTTGGTTAAGTTTATTCCTAGGTATTTTATTATTTTTTGGGTGCATTTATAAATGGTGTTATTTTTTTAAAAAAAAATTTTCTCTTTCTAAGTAGGCTTATTTCAAAGTACTTTTCTCATTAGAGCATTTAGTTTGGCATGGGATGGCCAGAGTATGGACTCTGTCCTCTGAATGTCCACTTTCCTCAAAACATAGAAGTAGCATGAAGTGAAAACACAAGAATTGTCATCACTTCTGAATCTGCCTTCTATTCTGAAGCCTTAACCTGCTTGGACTGCTCAGAGAAGCTTCCTGGCCATTGAGGTTGGCAGCAACAAGGGTGCCTTGGGATGTTCTAGGAGAAGATGCCCATTATTCCAGACAGTGAGGGAGACCACCCTGAGATCCAGCTCTAGAGAACTATTTTCACAAAGGACTTCTCTCCTTTCTTTGTATTGGGGGATGTGAGGATTGTAAGGCCTAGGATGAGAGAAGTAAAGAGAGGGAGCTTTGGCACAGCTGCTAACCATTTATAGCATATCTCCTCACACAACTATGGGCATGGGAAGAAAGTCAGTAGCCAGACATGCTGAGTGAACATAAGTCAATGACCAGCTATGACAGGGAAAAAACTGGCCTTTGAGATTAATGGCAGCTCCCAAGCCTCTTGTTTGCATGGCCTTTACTGCCAACTCTACCCAGAAGGAGTCAGACCTAGTTCAGCCCAATCCACAGGTAGTTACACCAAAATCTGTCCTGGCATCTGAGACTCATTTACACTGAAGGAGCCCCTGGAAGTCAGGCTTGTCAAAAGGCCACTTTCCCAGTTCAGTTTAACAAGCAATTGCTGAACACCTGCTATATGCTAGCCTAGTTATAATAGAAACTAGGACACAGGGATGAATCAAATGTGGCCTTCACCTTATCTGTGTTCTAATTCTCTATTCAGTTTGGAGTCTGTACAACTACATAACCAATCTATTAAGGTTTTATTCCAAAGTATAACTTTTTCATTTCTAGAATTTCTGTTTCTTTTTCAAACATACCTTATGTTTTTCAAGATAAGGATGCTGTTCTTTTCTTATTGATTCCAGTCTCTTTTTAATCTCTTTAAACATTTTAATCAGTCTTATTGTAAAGCTTTTTTATATTTTCCTATTTCTTAGTTGTTAATTCTGTCATTTGATGGGTCTGCTCAGTATCTAATGGTGGTGATTTTTTTTGTATGTGCTTTATAACTCATATCTGTGTGCTAATCTTTAGTAGGCATTACCTTCTGAGAGACTCTCAGACTATCTCTGCTGCCAATCTTTCCCTCTTGGGGAGAAGGCATGAAGTTACACATAGTCTGGTGCAGCTGTTCCACTGTAGTCCTTCAAGTACAGACATCATGTCTTCCTGAGCTTAGAGGCTCTCTGAATCTCCTCTGAAAGAATACCTCCTGCCCCATGTAAGCCTTCTCCTTTTCATATGTCTTTAAGACATTTATCCAAATCTTTGCTGCCTTCTATGGTTCAGTGCTCTTATAGTTTACTCCTTTTATAAATCTTTAGTGTCATTTCAATGGTATTTGGGAAAGAAAGGGAAAAGAGGGATGTAATTCAACATCTTGACCAGAACACAGCACTTATTTCAATAGGGAAAAGTTGAAGTCAACCTAAGGTCTCACAGCATATACTTTGGTTTTACTTGGTAATAGAATTAGGGTCCCTCCTTTCAATGGAACAATTGAAATATTTGGGAATGATGGAGTAGAAGACTAGTAAAGAATAACAAATGATATTCAGTATGTATTGTTAACTACAAAATACAAGCTATGAGACAATAAATACAGAGTCAATATTGTCTTGTAAAAATGTATGTGCAAGTATTAGAAATACATTTTTTAACTTATGAATAGTGATGTGGTAGACAAAATAATAGTCCCCCAATGATGTCCATGTGATGATCCCTGGAACTTGCTAATATGCTACTTTAAATGGCAAAAGGGACTTTGCAGATATGATTGAATTAAGGAACATGACCTAGGCAGGTTGTCCTGGATTATGCAGATGGATACAATGTAATCACAGTCATCTTTATATGAGGGTGGCAGGAAGAACAGTAGTAGGTGATGTGACAAAGGAATCAAGAGACTGAAGAGATATGAGGAAGAGATATGAGGAAGATATGAGATTTCTTGGTCATGAACCAAGAAATGCAGACAAGCCTCTAGAGGTTGAAAAAGGCAAAGAAATGGATTCTCTCCGCAGAGACTCAAGAAAGAATGAACCCTGTTGGGACATTGACTTTAGTCCAGTGAGACTAATTTTGGACTTCTGACCTCCAGAATTATAAAATAATAATTCTACCAAGTATGTAGTAATTTCTTACAGCAGCAATACGAAAATTATGCAAGTGCTTACCATAGGTTAGAGAAATTTAGAGTGATTTAAGTTTCTATTTTGCTTGAAAAAAATTAACATTCACATAAATAAGGGGCCATAGTTAAAGTACCTAAATCTTTCAATAACAATGAGGCACTGGTTGTCAGCTTATGGTTGTAAAAAATAAAAGTAATATACATGGTAGGAGAACGCAAAAGGAAAAAAAAATGCATGTACTTATATGTCTCATAGAAATATAAATGAGTATTAGGTTTTATAGGGCTACATTAAATAGAACACAAAAATTTTTAAGAAATAATTATCTCATGGTACACTGCAGTTCCATTTCTAAGAATGAATTTTGAGAACACATTTTTGGATATAAACTTACATTTGGCTTGAAGGATTATTTCAGACTTATAAATGAAGACAAATGCCAATGAAAACCAATTAATAAAAACATCAGCTAAATCTTCAATATCGAGACAGAGCATGAACGGGGGAGGGGCAGAGAGAGAGGGAGACACAGAATCAGAAACAGGCTCCAGGCTCTGAGCCATCAGCCCAGAGCCTGACGCGGGGCGAACTCACGGACCGCGAGATCGTGACCTGGCTGAAGTCGGACGCTTAACCGACTGCGCCACCCAGGCGCCCATTATCAGTTGATTGGTAAGGAAAATAAAAGTCTGTCTATGTAATAGAATGACATATAGACATTAGAAATGATGATGTACAACTGATGAAAGGATAAAGAAATTGTGGTTTATATATACAATGGAATACTACTTGGCAATGAGAAAGAATGAAATATGGCCTTCTTTTTCAATATATGAATTTATTGTCAAATTGGTTTCCATACAACACCCACTGCTCATCCCAAAAGGTGCCCTCCTCAATACCCATCACCAACCCTACCCTCCATCCCACCCCCCATCAACCCTCAGTTTGTTCACAGTTTTATTTATTTTTTTTTTTAATTTTTTTTTCAACGTTTTTATTTATTTTTGGGACAGAGAGAGACAGAGCATGAATGGGGGAGGGGCAGAGAGAGAGGGAGACACAGAATCAGAAACAGGCTCCAGGCTCCGAGCCATCAGCCCAGAGCCCGACGCGGGGCTCGAACTCACAGACCGCGAGATCATGACCTGGCTGAAGTCGGACGCATAACCGACTGCGCCACCCAGGCGCCCCTGTTTGTTCACAGTTTTAAAGAGTCTCTTATGCTTTGGCTCTCTCCCACTCTAACCTCTTTTTTTTTCCTTCCCCTCCCCCATGGGTTTCTGTTAAGTTTCTCAGGATCCACATAAGAGTGAAAACATATGGTATCTGTCTTTCCCTGTACGGCTTATTTCACTTAGCATAACACTCCCCAGTTCCATCCACGTTGCTACAAAGGGCCATATTTCATTCTTTCTCATTGCCACGTAGTACTCCATTATGTATATAAACCACAATTTCTTTATCCATTCATCAGGTGATGGACATTTAAGCTCTTTCCATAATTTAGCTATTGTTGAGAGTGCTGCTATAAACCTTGGGGTACAAGTGCCCCTATGCATCAGTACTCCTGTATCCCTTGGGTAAATTCCTAGCAGTGCTATTGCTGGGTCATAGGGTAGGTCTATTTTTAGTTTTTTGAGGAACCTCCACACTGTTTTCCAGAGTGGCTGCACCAATTTGCATTCCCACCAACAGTGCAAGAGGGTTCCCATTTGTCCACATCCTCTCCAGCATCTATAGTCTCCTGATTTGCTCATTTTGGCCACTCTGACTGGCGTGAGGTGATATCTCAGTGTGGTTTTGATTTGTATTTCCCTGATGAGGAGCGACATTGAGCATCTTTTCATGTGCCTGTTGGCCATCCGGATGTTTTCTTTAGAGAAGTGTGTATTCATGCTTTCTGCCCATTTCTTCACTGGGTTATTTGTTTCCTGGGTGTGGAGTGTGGTGAGTTCTTTATAGATTTTGGATACTAGCCTTTTGTCCAATACATCATTTGCAAATATCTTTTCCCATTCCATTGGTTGCCTTTTACTTTTGTTGATTGTTTCCTTTGCTGTGCAGAAGTTTTACATCTTCATAAGGTCCCAGTAGTTCATTTTTGCTTTAAATTCCCTTCCTTTGGGGATGTGTCAAGTAAGAAATTGCCACGACTGAGGTCAGAGAGCTCTTTTCCTGCTTTCTCCTCTAAGGTTTTGATGGTTTCCTGTCTCACATTCAGGTCCTTTATCCATTGAGTTTATTTTTGTGAATGGTGTGAGAAAGTGGTCTAGTTTCAACCTTCTGCATGTTGCTGTCCAGTTCTCCAAGCACCATTTGTTAAAGTGACTGTCTTTTTTTCCATTGGATGTTCTTTCCTGCTTTGTCAACGATGAGTTGGCCATACGTTTGTGGGTCTAGTTCTGGGGTTTCTATTCTATTCCATTGGTCTATGTGTCTGTTTTTGTGCCAATACCATGCTGTCTTGATGATTACAGCTTTGTAGTGGAGGCTAAAGTCTGGGATTGTGATGCCTCCTGCTTCGGTCTTCTTCAAAATTACTTTGGCTATTCGGGGCCTTTTGTGGTTCCATATGAATTTTGGGATTGCTTGTTCTAGCTTCGAGAAGAATGCTGGTGCAATTTTGATTGGGATTGCATTGAATGTGTAGATAGCTTTGGGTAGTATTGACAATTTGACAATATTTATTCTTCCAATCCATGAGCACGGAATGTTTTTCCATTTCTTTATATCTTCTTCAATTTCCTTCATTAGCTTTCTATACCTTTCAGCATACAGATCTTTTACATCTTTGGTTAGATTTATTCCTAGGTATTTTATGCTTCTTGGTGCAATTGTGAATGGGATCCGTTTCTTTATTTGTCTTTCTGTTGCTTCATTGTTAGTGTATAAGAATGCAACTGATTTCTGTACATTGATTTTGTATCCTGCAACTTTGCTGAATTCATGTATCAGTTCTAGCAGACTTTTGGTGGAGTCTATCGGATTTGCCATGTATAATATCATGTCATCTGCAAAAAGTGTAAGCTTGACTTCATCTTTGCCAATTTTGAAGCCTTTGATTTCCTTTTGTTGTCTGATTGCTGATGCTAGAACTTCCAGCACTATGTGAAACAACAGCGGTGAGAGTGGGCATCCCTGTCGTGTTCCTGATCTCAGGGGGAAAGCTCTCAGTTTTTCCCCCATTGAGGATGCTATTAGCTGTGGGGTTTTCATAAATGACTTTGATGATGTTTAAGTATGTTCCATCTATCCCGACTTTCTCGAGGGTTTTTATTAAGAAAGGGTGCTGGATTTTGTCAAAGGCCTTTTCTGCATCAATTGACAGGATCATATGGTTCTTATCTCTTCTCTTATTAATATGATGTATCACGTTGTTTGATTTGCAAATGTTGAACCAGCCCTGCATCCCAGGAATGAATCCCAATTAATCATGGTGAATAATTCTTTTTATAAGCTGTTGAAATTGATTTGCTAGTATCTTATTGAGAATTTTTGCATCCATATTCGTCAGAGATATTGGCCTGCAGTTCTCTTTTTTTACTGGTTCTGTCTGGTTTGGGAATCAAAGGAATGCTGGATCATAGAATGAGTCTGGAAGTTTTCCTGCCCTTTCTACTTTGTGGAATAGTTTGAGAAGGATAGGTATTATCTCTGCTTTAAATATCTGGTAGAACTCCCCTGGGAAGCCATCTGGCCCTGGACTCTTATTTGTTGGGAGAATTTTGATAACTGATACAATTTCATCTCTGGTTATGGGTCTGTTCAAACTTTCTCTTTCCTCCTGATTGAGTTTTAGAAGTGTGTGGGTGTTTAGAAATTTGTCCATTTCTTCCAGGTTGTCTAGTTTGTTGGCATATAATTTTTCATAGTATTCCCTGAGAATTGCTTGTATTTCTGATGGATTGGTTGTAATAATTCCATTTTCATTCATGATTTTATCTATTTGGGTCATCTCCCTTTTCTTTTTGAGAAGCCTGGCTAGAGGTTTATCAATTTTGTTTATTTTTTCAAAAAACCTACTCTTGGTTTCGTTGATCTGCTCTACAGTTTTTTTAGATTCTATATTGTTTATTTCTGCTCTGATCTTTATTATTTCTCTTCTTCTGCTGGGTTTAGGCTGTCTTTGCTATTCTGATTCTATTTCCTTTTGGTGTGCTGTTAGATTTTGTATTTGGGATTTTTCTTCTTTCTTGAGATAGGCCTGGATTGCAATGTATTTTCCTCTCAGGACTGCCTTCGCTGCCTCCCAAAGCGTTTGGATTGTTGTATTTTCATTTTCGTTTGTTTCCATATATTTTTTAATTTCTTCTCTAATTGCCTGGTTGACCCACTCATTCTTTAGTAGGGCGTTCTTTAACCTCCATGCTTTTGGAGGTTTTCCACCTTTTTCCTGTGGTTGATGTCAAGCTTCATAGCATTGTGGTCTGAAAGTATGCATGGTATTATTTAATTCTTGTATACTTATGAAGGGCTGTTTTGTGACCCAGTATATGATCTATCTTGGAGAATGTTCCATGTGCACTCCAGAGGAATGTATATTCTGTTGCTTTGGGATGCAGAGTTCTAAATATATCTGTCAAGCCCACCTGATCCAATGTACGATTCAGGGCCCTTGTTTCTTTTTTGACCGTGTGTCTAGATGATCTATCCATTTCTGTACGTGAAGTGTTAAAGTCCCCTGCAATTACCACATTCTTATCAATAAGGTTGCTTGTGTTTGTAATTGTTTTATATATTTGGGGGCTCATGTACTCAGCGCATGGACATTTATAATTGTTAGCTCTTCCTGATGGATAGACCCTGTGATTATTATATAATGCCCTTCTTTATCTCTTGTTACAGCCTTTAATTTAAAGTCTAGTTTGTCTGATATAATATGGCTACTCCACCTTTCTTTTGGCTTCCAGTAGCATGATAAATAGTTCTCCATCCCTTCACTTTCAATCTGAAAGTGTCCTCGGGTCTAAAATGAGTCTTTTGTAGACAGCATATAGATGGGTCTTTTTTATCCATTCTGATACCCTATGTCTTTTGGTTGATGCATTTAGTCCATTTACATTCAGTGTTACTATAGAAAGATATGGGTTTAGAGTCATTGTGATGTCTGTAGGTTTCATGCTTGTAGCGATGTCTCTGGTACTTTGTCTCACAGGATCCCCCTTAGGATCTCTTGTAGGGCTGGTTTAGTGGTGACGAATTCCTTCAGTTTTTGTTTGTTTGGGAAGACCTTTATCTCTCCTTCTATTCTAAATGACAGACTTGCTGGATAAAGGATTCTTGGCTGCATATTTTTTCTGTTCATCACATTGAAGATCTCTGCCATTCCTTTCTGGCCTGCCAAGTTTCAGTAGAGAGATTGGTCACGAGTCTCATAGGTCTCCCTTTATATGTTAGAGCACATTTTTTTAAAAATTTTTTTCAACATTTATTTATTTTTGGGACAGAGAGAGACAGAGCATGAACGGAGGAGGGGCAGAGAGAGAGGGAGACACAGAATCGGAAACAGGCTCCAGGCTCTGAGCCATCAGCCCAGAGCCTGACGCGGGGCTCGAACTCACGGACTGCGAGATCGTGACCTGGCTGAAGTCGGACGCTTAACCAACTGTGCCACCCAGGCGCCCCTAGAGCACATTTATACCTAGCTGCTTTCAGAAGTTTCTCTTTATCCTTGTATTTTGCCAGTTTCACTATGATATGTCATGCAGAAGATCGATTCAAGTTACATCTGAAGGGAGTTCTCTGTGCCTCTTTGATTTCAATGCCTTTTTCCTTCCCCAGATCAGGGAATTCTCAGCTATTATTTCTTCATTTACCCCTTCAGCACCTTTCCCTCTCTCTTCCTCCTGTGGAATACCAATTATACGTAGATTATTTCTCTTTAGTGCATCACTTAGTTCTCTGATTTTCCCCTCATACTCCTGTATTTTTTTATCTCTCTTTTTCTCAGCTTCCTCTTTTTCCATAATTTTATCTTCTAGTTCCCCTATTCTCTCCTCTGCCTCTTCAATCTGAGCCGTGGTTGTTTACATTTTATTTTGCAGCTCATTTATAGCAGTTTTTACCTCCTCCTGACTGTTCCTTCGTCCCTTGATCTCTGTAGCAAGAGATTCTCTGCTGTCCTCTATACTGTTTTCAGGCACAGCGATTAATTTTATGACTATTATTCTAAATTCACTTTGTATTATATTGTTTAAATCCTTTTTGATCAGTTCGTTAGCTGTTGTTATTTCCTGGGGATTCTTTTGAGGGAATTCTTCTGTTTGGTCATTTTGGATAGTCCCTGGAGTGGTGCAGGACTGCGGGGCACATCCCCTGTGCTGTCTTGAATAACTTGTGTTGGTGGGCGGGGATGCAGTTAGACCTGATGTCTGCCCCCAGCCCACTGCTGCGGCCATAGTCAGACTGGTGTGTGCTTTCTCTTCCCCTCTCCTAGGGGCAGGATTCACTGTGGGGTGGTGTGGCCCGTCTGGGCTACTTGCACACTGCCAGTCTTGTGGTGCTGGGGATCTGGCGTATTAGCTGGGGTGGATCAGCAAGGTGCACAGGGGCAGGAGGGGCAGGCTCAGCTGGCTTATCCTTTGGTGATCCGCTTTGGGAGGGGCCCTGCGGCACTGGGAGGGAGTCAGACCTCCAGCTGGAGGGATGGATCCGCAGAAGCACAGTGTTGGGTGTTTGCGTGGTGCTAGCAAGTTCCCTGACAGGAACTGGTTCCCTTTGGGATTTTGGCTGGGGGATTGGCGAGGGAGATGGCGCTGGTGAGTGCCTTTGTTCCCCGCCAAGCTGAGGTCTGTCATCCAGGGTTCAACAACTCTCCCTCCCGTTGTCCTCTAGCCTTCCCGCTCCGCGAACAGAGCTGTTAACTTATAACCTTCCAGATGTTAAGTCCTGCTTGCTGTCAGAACACACTCCGTCTGGCTCCTCCGCATTTGCAAGACAGACTCGGGGTCTCTGCTTGGCCGGAAGGCTGCCTCTCCACCCCGGCTCCCTCCCGCCAGTCCGTGTAGTGTGCACCGCCTCTTCACCCTTCCTACCCTCTTCCCTGGGCCTCTCATCTGCGCTTGGCTCCAGAGAATCCATTCTGCTAGTCTTCTCGTGGTTTTCTGGGTTATTTAGGCAAGTGTAGGTGCAATCTAAGTGATCAGGAGGACGCGGTGAGCCCAGAGTCCTCCTATGCCGCCATCTTCCTTCCTAAATTGAAAAAAGGCCTTTTGTAGCAACATGGATGGAACTGGAGAGTGTTCTGCTAAGTGAAATAAGTCATACTGAGAAAGACAGATACCATGTGTTTTCACTCTTATGTGGATCCTGAGAAACTTAACAGAAGACCATGGGGGAGTGGAAGGGGAAAAAAGAGAGGGAGGGAGGCAAACCATAAGAGACTCTTAAAAACTGAGAATAAACTGAGAGTTGCTGGGGGGTGGGAGGGGAAAGTGGGTGATGGGCATTGAGGAGGGCACCTGTTGGGATGGGTGTTGTATGGAAACAAATTTGACAATTAATTTCATATTAAAAAAATAGAAATGATGATGCACAGGGGGCCTGGGTGGCTTAGTTGGTTAAGCATCCAGCTCTTGATTTTGTCTCAGGTCATGATCTCACTTTCATGAGATTGAGCCCTGGATCAGGCTCTGCACTGACAGCATGGAGACTCTTGGGGTTCTCTCTCTCCCTCTCTCTCTCTGCTCCTCCCCTTCTTACATGCACACTCTCTCCCTCTTTCTCAAAATAAATAAATAAAACCTTTTTTAAATAGGAAAAAGAAATTATGATGTAAAATAATTGTTAATGGCAAGGAAGTTATTTTGGAGACTATTAACAGTATAACTCCATTCCTTTGGAATGAAAAAGGACTATTTCTCCAGCCACATTATAATCTTGTTCATCTTTAGTTAGTAGTTTTGCAGGTGCTTTCTATTTTTGCATATATTATAATATGCACTTTCTTAATTTTCTACAGTAAAATTACATCTGTTCTAATGAATTGATGAAAATACCAAAGGCATACTATGATGACCTCTTCTTTGAAAAGTGAAAAAGTAATTTTAATGTTTGACTGTAAGTTGAGTTGAGAAAATATTTTATGCTGTGTGTAGTAGGATAGGTACAAACAGCCCCTTTATGGAGAGTCTTTGTAGCAAAATAACACTTTTGAAGGTTTTATCAGGAAATAATATAGCATATAAATGTAGACTTGAGTATATAGAGTCCATAGAAGTATTCACTGAACAGGCTAAAACTAGGTTTAAAAAAAAAAGAAGTAGTTACAGAAAATTGGATGTTTTTCATTAATTGAATAGAATTCTATCACTGAACAGGAAGAAGCAGAAAAAAATATTTCAAGGCACATAAATGTTAATAATGTATCATTGTATGATAAAAAGCAAATATTTGGTAAGATTATATTTTTGTAAAAGTAGGCATATATACATAAAGTCCATACAATGAAAAGGAATGCTCTTAAATTAAGCTTTGGTCACATCTATGTGTCACATGGAATTCTGGTTATTATTTTATGAAAGTTTACTTATTTTTAAGAGAGAGACAGAGAGAGAGAGAGAGAGCACAAGCAGGGGAGGGGCAGAGAGAGAGGGAGACACAGAATCTGAAGTAGGGTCCAGGCTCTGGGCTGTCAGCACAGAGCCTGACATGGGGCTCGAACTCATGAATGGTGAGGTCATGACATGAGCAGAAGTCAGCTGCTTAACCTACTAGGTCACCCGGGCACCCCAGAATTATGGTTATTTTTATATCTTCTTATCATGACATTATTTATGCACAACAAAATATTTGTTCTTGTGTAATATTTGTAAGCCTGAACAAAAAATAAGGAGAACCAAATAGTTTTAGTCAATTAAATGAGCACAGGCCCAATGTAACTAAAGATACACATTGGAGGCATTCATTTGGGCACTGTATCACCTTACCCATGGGACCCCATACTAGAACAACTTCAATGAAAGCCATTTGGCAACATTTCATTCAAAGCTCTGAAATACACAGGCAACTAAGAGCCACTTAATCTCATGAAATCTTTGTCCCATAATTAATTTTGGCTATCAGCGCAGATTTAAATACAAGGATGTTCTATTCACCACCACTTATTTAAATTTAGAATAATTTGAATCACACTGAATACTCAACAATAATGTAAAGCATTGAGAAAGCAGGATTTATTCGTGGGAATTTAAGGTATTACAAACATTGCAAATGATTTCCTAGAAGAATATTTGAAAATGTGGGAAATTGTAAAATATACTTTTTCAACATTTTGTTTTGAAATAATTACCAATACACAGTTGCAAAAGGTAGTATGTAGAGATTCTGTGTACTCTTTATCCAGTGTTTTCCCCATGATTACTTCTTAAATATATATAGTACAATATCAAAACCAGGAAACTGACATTGATATAATGTATGTTTACAATTCTATGTCATTTTATCACATGTAACCATCACCACACACAAGATATATAACTATTCCATCCCAATAATTTTTTTCTTGTCTTTATAATCACACCCACACTTGACCCCACACACACTCCTGCCATCCCTTACCCCTAACGGCCACTGATTTGTTTCCCATCTCTAAAATTTTGTCATTTCAAGAATGGTATATAAATGGAATCATACACCATGTAACTTTTTCAGATTGGCTTTTTAATTTAGAATAATTCCTTTAATATCTATCCAAGTTGTTGCATTTATCAACAGTTTGTTCCTTTTTACTGCTGTGTAGTTTTCCATGGTGTGAATGTACCACGGTTTGTTTAATCATTCACCTATTAGGGTACATTTGGGTTATTTCCAGGATTTCACTATTACAAATAAAGCTGATATGAAAAAGTTGAGGAATCAGTCTCTTTAACAAATGCTGCTGGGAGAACTGGACAGCAACATGCAGAAGAATGAAACTAGACCACTTTCTCACACCATTCACAAAAATAAACTCAAAATGGATAAAAGACCTGAATGTGAGACAGGAAACCATCAAAACCCTAGAGGAGAAAGCAGGAAAAGACCTCTCTGACCTCAGCCGTAGCAACCTCTTACTTGACACATCCCCAAAGGCAAGGGAATTAAAAGCAAAAATGAACTATTGGGACCTTATAAAGATAAAAAGCTTCTGCACAGCAAAGGAAACAACCAACAAAACTAAAAGGCAACCAACGGAATGGGAAAAGATATTTGCAAATGACATATCAGAAAAAGGGCTAGTATCCAAAATCTATAAAGAACTCACCAAACTCCACACCCTAAAAGCAAATAACCCAGTGAAGAAATGGGCAGAAAACATGAATAGACACTTCTCTAAAGAGGACATCCGGATGGCCAACAGGCACATGAAAAGATGTTCAGCGTCGCTCCTTATCAGGGAAATACAAATCAAAACCACACTCAGATATCACCTCACGCCAGTCAGAGTGGCCAAAATGAACAAATCAGGAGACTATAGATGTTGGAGAGGATGTGGATAAAAGGGAACCCTCTTGCACTGTTGGTGAGAATGCAAACTGGTGCAGCCACTCTGGAAAACAGTGTGGAGATTCCTCAAAAAATTAAAAATAGACCAACCCTATGACCCAGCAATAGCACTGCTAGGAATTTACCCAAGGGATACAGGAGTACTGATGCATAGTGGCACTTGTACCCCAATGTTTATAGCAGCACTCTCAACAATAGCCAAATTATGGAAAGAGCCTAAATGTCCATCAACTGATGAATGGATAAAGAAATTGTGGTTTATATACTCAATGGAGTACTACGTGGCAATGAGAAAGAATGAAATATGGCCTTTTGTAGCAACGTGGATGGAACTGGAGAGTGTGATGGTAAGTGAAATAAGCCATACAGAGAAAGACAGATACCATACGGTTTCACTCTTATGTGGATCCTGAGAAACTTAACAGAAACCCATGGGGGAGGGGAAGAAAAAAAAGAGGTTAGAGTGGGAGAGAGTCAAAGCATAAGAGACTGTTAAAAACTGAGAACAAACTGAGGGTTGATGGGGGGTGGGAGGGAGGGGAGGGTGGGTGATGGGTATTGAGGAGGGCACCTTTTGGGATGAGCACTGGGTGTTGTATGGAAACCAATTTGACAATAAATTTCATATATATATAAAAAAAGAAAAAGTTGAGGAGAATTCTCTTGATTCTTAATTTTTCTGGGAGATTTTGTTTTTATCATGAATGGCTATTGAATTTTGTCAAATGCTCATGTTTTCAGGTTGGTGATTGAGAAGAATTTGAAACTGGTAACGTTTATGAGCCCTCTGATGTTTGCCTATTTACGTTTTTCTTCATGTTTGTCTCAAACATCCTTTTGCTTCTTATGATTGAGGAACTAACCTCTCTGTGGCATGGCAAAAGCCTTTGAAGTTTTTATAGTTCTCCTCCATTACAGATCTAACCCAACCAGAAACACCCAAGCTATCATTTTGAGTGGTATGCCCAAGTCTTTAGACACATAAATTGGCACAGAATGTCCCAAGAAGTGATATTCCATTGTTTTTTTAAATTTTTTTAATGTTTATTTTTGAGAGAGAGAGAGAGAGCGCGTGAGCAGGGGAAGATAGAGAAAGAGGGAGACACAGAATATGAAGCAGGTTCCAGGCTCTGAGATGTCAGCACAGAGCACAAAATGGGGCTCGAACCCATGAACTATTAGATCATGACCTGAGCTGAAGTAGGACCCTTAATAAATTGAGCCACCAGGTGCTCCTCCAAAGTTTTGTTAACAACTCACCGACTCTGTTTACTTCATCCTTAACTCAATGAAGTCATTTGGTATAAGTTAACAAAAAGACACCACTAAATGATGGAAGTATTACAAATACTAAGTTCATCAGTCGAGAGGAGTAGGTGCTTTTGAAAAATTTATCCAATGATATATAAATGCCATCATTTACAGACAACTGCTGTCAATACTTAGATGTAACATACTACAGTATACTTTTTTTTTTGCAAATATACAAGTTAATTCCCCTCCTCTTTCTCCTTCTCCTCCTCTTTCTTTTACATTTCAACAATGAGATTACATGAGTCTGATACATCCATACAACAGAATAGTAGTCAAAAATAAAAGGAACAAAATACAAATACACACAGCATATATGAAACTTAAAAACTTTTTGCTGAGTGAAAAAAGGCAACACAAAAGAGGATATACTGTAGGATACTATTTATATAATAATCTAGGAATAGCAAAACTAATCTATGGAAACTAATATGTTAGGAATAGCAAAACTAATCTATAGAAACTAATATGTTAGGAATAGCAAAACTAATGTATAGAAACTAATATGTAGAAACAGAAAGCAGACTGGAGTTTGACTGTGAGGGATGGGAGAAGGAGATGGATTTAGAAGAAGACATGGGGTGAGGATAATGTTCTGTGTACTGATGGAGGTTTGGGTTACATAGATATACACAATTGTCAAAACTCAGTGAATTGTACAATTATGATTCGTGCATTTTGCTTTTGTAAGTTACCTCAACAGGAAAAAAAGAGACCCTAAACAATTTTTAAACTCTAGTTAATTATTCGGGTGATGAATTATCTAGGGTTGGAAGGTACTATTGCTTACAGCTTACTTTAATAGGCATCCAAAAAATAGTAAGAGTTGCTAGGTAGATAATGAATGGACACGGAGATACATATGCAATTAAGGAAGGATAGAAAACTGTTTATATTGTAGTTTCTAAGTGGTGGCTACATGAATTTTCAGTGTATGACTTGGTTGAGTTTTCTGGATGTTTGATGAGCTTCATACCAAAATAGTAGGAAAAATTGAATCATACCAAGCATAAATTTGTACCCTAATTTATTCCCCTTCAGTATAGCTTGAACATAACTTTATATATATATAATTTTATATGTTACTACTATTTTTCCAATGGAGCCATATACTCATATTTTATAGGTGTTCTATCATTTCTGCCTTGTGGGTAAAAACACAAGAATAACGCTGCTCTTAGATTATGGATGAACTGGGCTCTGAGCCAAGGACTTTAGGACAGTTGTTTGAAGAGAGTCTAGAGCAGACTAGGATGCCAGGGAGGTAAACTTAAGGTAGAGTAGGGAATGGACTTTGAATGTCAATGTAGTTGATACAATTGGAACTCTGGATCTGTGTGGTCAGTGGCCTGTGGGATCCTCATAACACTCTGCTGATCAGGAGTGAGCCTAGAATTCTCCCTGGCTTCTGATTCCTAACAGGGTCACATGCCAGGTATGAAGGCTAGACCAAGCACTGGGTTATGAATTTCAAAACACTTTGGAAACTCAAAGTATTTGACTATTAAGGAGTAAAGATTAATAGGACTATATCTTGGGAATTGTAAAGTACTTTACTGATTTAGTGGTTTCAGGTGAACTGGGCCCAAGGCTTTACCTGTCAAAACAAGGACTGGAGATAGGTTAGGATCACCAGATCTCAAAGCACTTTGTTCGTCAAGGATTGAGTCAAAAGTGTCCTTGGCTAAGGATATTGTCCTGAATAGCAAGGTCAATTTTTCCTTTAGTGTGGTCCTGAGAGTAGCACACTCCTCCCAATTTGATCTCTTTTTGAAATACCCACATTTTCATTGGAAGGTACTGGCAGGAAAATGTGAGAGAAGTGAAGCAAACCCTGAGGGAGAGAAATAGGGGAACAACTTCTTGATGCAGTCTGCTCCTTTTGGGTGAACAGTGGCTATATCCAATAGGCCATGATCACACTCCTGAGTGCCCAAAGACAAAATTTTAAATTTTATAAAGACATGGTAAAAATCAAATACTTTGTTGTTCCATCTTGACAATTTTTTAGAGGCAGCTATAATGTGATGGGAGTCTGGAGGTCCTTTTGTTTGCATTAGATATTTAAACTCAATAATCAGAAATGGAAAGCCACAAGGGAAAGTGTTTATACAGATATGGGGCATCTAGAACCATTCAGCCTTGAGGACCCACAAATAAGAAGGTAAAAGAGGAAGAAGGGGCAAAGTGTGTTTTTTTTTTTTTTCCTGAGTGTTTTGCTCCTTCTACTTTACTGTCAGAGTTTAGCATGACTATCAATATTATACCTCATCAGACCACCTGGACAGTGGGTTTGTTCACCAGTTCATCTGGATTTATTCACCAGTTAATCTCTAATCTCCTGCTCAGCGTTGGTCATGTAGAAAGTGCTCCATCAGTTATGTGCTGAGTACATGAACAAATGAACAGATCTCAAGGGCCTATGTGGTGGTGGATGATAACAGATTCTTCCCTGGTACTTGACTTAGAAAGCAGTTTATTCAACAATGACTGGGGACAGGATGAGCCATTAGTTAAGCTCAACAATCACTTTAAGAGTTCCCAGTGAGTCAGTGAGACTGAGATGTCTAGGGTTTTGGAAATGGTACTGGGCTTTATTGATAATTGGTTGTGACTGAAATAGGCCCTGAACATAGGGAAAAGAGCTTCCCCTCCCCATGTATTTTGGAACTCAGAACATTTTTATAATGAGGCCTTGGAATTAAACAAGACCAGAAGTCTGAAAAATTTTATGCATCCTGAATAATAGTTACTTTGGAATCTAAACTTGGAGATCCAAAGATCATTACAGTCTAGAGGACTGAGGCAAATGGATTATTCTCACTTGGAACTCAATTCAAAATTTTAATTTCTAATTCCTTGAACTGTGCCTTATACTCTCACTATACTATTTTTTTTTTAATTGGGACATCCAGTTACTTTTTTGTCTGTTTGTTTTTAATGCAGCAGTAGAGAAGAAATTAAAACTAAAAAGAGAGTTTTGTGCAAAGGAAGCTGAAAATTTAAAGAAATAATTATCCAGGAAAATTTAAATCACCAAATTGAATGCATGAGAGTTTAAAATTCTTAGTATATAAAATCGCCAGGGAATATTTTGAGGGTGTTGTCATTCTTCCTTTCCACTCTCTCCAATGATTTATAACTTTCCACAATGGACTTTCTCTGTCTTTCACATCTGCTAGACATTTAGCTACCCTGGAGAAAAGAGAAGGGTTTGAATAGTGATGGAGTGTCCAGCTGCAAATGTGAATTATTACCTTTCTCCTCTACACTGCTATAGGTGAATAATGCAAAGGCCTCAATGACCAGAGGCAGCTCTTGGGGACTTCCCTGCCCTGAAGGCTGTTGGCCTAGATACTGATGCTATTTCCTACTTGGGTAAATTTCTGGAGTCATTTGTGTGAAAGCCCAAGTGGTTTGTTTTCTCACAATCACAACCCAGACTTGCTTACAATCATTTGGCTTAATAGGACCTAATATTTTGATGAATATATTCTAACAGAACTGAAAGTCCAAAGCACTCCAGGCCTGCTAGTGTTTCCTATCAAGCTATAATTCACCGGCTCAGAATGTTAGAACTGCGTGAGATATCGGGAAATCACATAGTCCAATCCTGTCTCTCCACAATCCTAGGCCTTTCATTTGGCGAGTGGACATACCAAGACTTCAGGGAGTGAAGGGGAATACCTGAGGCCAAAGGGTAAGGTAGTGGCAGTTTTAAGACTCAAATCTAAGCCCAATAATCCCCAAGTTAGTGCTTTTTCCATGCCATAGCTTATAATTGCAGTTCTAACAGTACAGTGGGAAGAGGTTGGGGAGTGGGGAAAAAGAAACTAAGAATACACAGGACCTGACTTTTGGATGGGCTGCATAACCCTTGCTGTAAAACAACCTTTGTGCAGCTGTCATCTGGTTTGGCCTGTCTTTTTGCTTTTACAGAAGATGGAAAACTCACAACCCCATGGCCTGACTTCTCTTGAGAAAAATTTCATTTGTTCTGTAGAATAATTTTAAAGATTTTGTATTTGAATGCCTGTGCAGTTGACTACAGACATCACCACTCAGTAACATCTTATTTCAGGCCAATAAAGAGGACAAGACTGTGCTAGCATAGATCAGTTATGTATATGCATGTACTTCTATGTCTGCATACAGTTGCTCATGTGTGTGCATACAATCTGTCATCTAATAAGACAATAGTCTCTGTCATCTACACTTAAAGTCATTGGAACAAAATAGGCTTCCAAAAGCTTGCGTGTGGTTTTGGGAGAAAATATGCCTTCTCACAAACATGTTATTATGCAATCACCTGTGTGCATGTGTATGGGAAATCAACATGCCTGCACATATGTATAAATGTGTAACTCATCTGCTAGCTTGGTTGCTGAAAGAGAATTGGCATTACTCTACTAAAGTTGCTAATACACATAGATAGTCAGGGTGGGACACTCTCATGCCCAGTGATCCCTGGCCAGGGCCCTGGGAAGAGGGTTCCCACCATTACGCTCCTTCTTCCCTGAGTCACACCGCTTTGGACCCTGGATGAAAAAAGCCCTGTTCTGCTTCTGAATTGCAGCGAACGAAAACCCTTGGCACTGCACCTGTGGCCGACACTTTTGCTCCTTTGCTTGTGATATTATAGGAACATCAAGAATGCTACTTTGGGACCTTGTGTAGGAGGTGTACCATAACAGGAGATGAGATAGGAATTGATGGTATGTTACAGGGTTTGGTAGATCATAGAATGTGTTTGATGGGAAACCACTGGAGTGTTCTAACCAGAGAAGTGATATATCTTACATAGTAAAGGCCCATTCTGATGTTTTGATAATACAGGTAATGTAGTAACAGGGGTCCAATTAGGAGGCTATTGCAGTAACAGAAATGATAGATGATGGTGGATCATACCAATGTGGTACATATGTAAGAGGATGAGAAGTGCAGGGATGCAGAGTCTTTACTAAAAGGAGAAATGACAGTATCCATGATTGTGGGTGAGAGGAATCCAACAATGCCTTCAAAGATTTTGGGCATTAGCAACTAGAAGAATGGAGTTTCTATGCCCTAGGATGGGGGAAATGATAGGAAGAGCAGGTTTATGGGAAGGGGAATCAGGATCTTAGCTTAGTGTATGATGAAATTGAATTTAAGATGAATATTAGCCATGCAAGAAGCAATGATGAATTGGCAGCTGTTACTGGAGTTCAGGGTTTGGGCTTCAAATATTAATGTGTGCTTCTTCTATGCAGTGGTGGGATCAAAGTGATGGAACTGTGTATGATACTGTAGGAAGTGAACATAGGTAGGGAAGAGAAGAAATGCGAGAGTCGATATCTAGAGTACTTCCATGCAGTACTCCCATCAAGGGGATACAGAGTAACTAGCCAGGACACTGAAAAGCAGCATACCCTGAGGCGAAATGAAAACTAAGAAACATAAATGTCCTCTAAACAAAGTGAAAAAAACATTGCAGGGAGGAGGAAGCGATCAATAGTGCCAAATGCTACTGCTCAGTCAAGTACTACCAGCACTGAGAAATTATGACTAGATTTAGCAATGGTCAGGTCTTTGGGGACCTTGAGAAGAGCTATTTCACTGGAATGGTGGGAACAGAGGCTTGATTAGAGTAGATTCAAGAGAAAATGGGAATAGAGGAATAAACATATCAGAAATAGACAATGATTTTTGAGCAACTTTGCTGTAAAAGGAAAATAGATAATATTGCAGTAGATGGCAGGGATTGTGAAGTTAAGGTAAGGTTTTTTGTTTGTTTCTATCTTTCTTGTTTTGTTCTTAACATGGGGGACTTTGCAGAATATCTGTGTAGTGATGGAAAACATGCAGTAAAGAAGAGTAAATTGGTGATGTGGGAGAGACAACTGGAAGCATTTCTGCGACATGCATTTAATCATTAAGAAGGGCGGCATCCATTGCCCAACTGAAGGGCTGGGTTTTGATAGGAGTGTAGAAAGCTCACACAGAGTGACCATAGAGAAGGCAGAGTATCAACTCTGAGATGTTGGTATGTGAAAAGTTTTGTAAGGTCTTTCCTTCCATGTTCTCAATGACATCAACCCAACTTTGGCTGTTTAAATAGTAGTCAGAGGTTTGAGTAGAGAAGATGTAAACTACAATGCCGAAGATGGACTCAGTGGATTGAGGAAGAGTTTATGCCAAGGACCACTACCACATTTCTGACACTGTTCTAGGCACAGGATATGCAGTTATGGAAATGCACATGTGAAAGACTTGTGTGTTAATGTGTGTTTGTTTGGTAACAAGGTGGAGTAGAGGCATATTTGACGCCAGTTAGCCTTGCCAGGAGTGAAGGCAGAGGACAAATATTCTGTTCCAAAGAGAGGCTCTCACTAGCCCTTCTCACCTGAAGGCACAGGGATAAAGGATGAAGTAAAGTGTGTCTGGCCACTGAGAAGTCTAGCGGCCTGCTTCTTTCCAGCTAACAGATAATGCATTTTCCTCCCAAATTTAACCTCTCTTCAAACAACACTAAGCTTGGGTGTCAAATGACTGCCTCACCCTGATGAGGGTCACAAGCAGGAAAATGTTTACCCTTAACGAGGAAGGCTGACCTAAGGCCTGCATAGTTTCAAGAAGGATGAAGTACGTCCTGGTTTTTACATTCTGTATAAGGATCTCATGAATGACTGTATATCTTACCCATAGGTAATATCAAACTGAATGATAAGAACCAGAGGAATCTTGCAAAAGTAGTTTTATGAGTAGAAATTCAAAGAGATTTGAAGAAACTTTGGTAATCTGATACTCCCTGTATGCCCCCTTCCCTTTGATTATGAAGTATATAACCAACAGCCTCACATGCAAAAACTGCAGCTCTTTTAAATGTTATTTATTTTTTTATGATATTTACTGTCAAATTGGTTTCCATACAACACCCAGTGCTCATCCCAACAGGTGCCCTCCTCAATGACCATCACCCACTTTCCCCTCCCTCCCACCCCCCATCATCCCACAGGTTATTCTGTTTTTAAGTCTTTTATGGTTTGCCTCCCTCCCTCTCTCTTTTTTTTCCTTCCCCTCCCCCATGGTCTTCTGTTAAGATACTTAGGATCCACATAAGAGTGAAAACATATGGTATCTGTCTTTCTCTGTATGACTTGTTTTACTTAGCATAACACTCTCCAGTTCCATCCACATTGCTACAAAAGGCCATATTTCATTCTTTCTCATTCCACGTAGTATTCCATTGTGTATATAAACCACAATTTCTTTATCCATTCATCAGTTGATGGGCACTTAGGCTCTTTCCATAATTTGGCTATTGTTGAGAGTGCTGCTACAAACACTGGGGTACAAGTGACCCTATGCATCAGTACTCCTGTATCCCTTGGGTAAATTCCTAGCAGTGCTATTGCTGGGTCATAGGGTAGGTCTATTTTTAATTTTCTGAGGAACCTCCACACTGTTTTCCAGAGTGACTGCACCAATTTGCATTCCCACCAGCAGTGCAACAGGGTTCCCCTTTCTCCACATCCTCGCCAGCATCTATAGTCTACTGATTTGTTCATTTTAGCCACTCTGACTGGCATGAGGTGATCTCTGAGTGTGGTTTTGATTTGTATTTCCCTGATGAGCAGCAACGTTCAGCATCTTTTCATGTGCCTGTTGGCCATCTGGATGTCTTCTTTAGAGAAGTATCTATTCATGTTTTCTGCCCATTTCTTCATTGGATTATTTCTTTTTCAGGTGTGGAGTTTGGTGAGTTCTTTATAGATTTTGGATACTAGCACTTTGTCTGATATGTCATTTGCAAATATTTTTTCCCATTCTGTCGGTTGCCTTTTAGTTTTGTTGATTGTTTCCTTTGCAGTGCAGAAGCATTTTATCTTCATGAGGTCCCAATAGTTCATTTTTGCTTTTAATTTCCTTGCCTTTGGAGGTGTGTCAAGTAAGAAATTGCTGCGGCTGAGGTCAGAGAGCAGGAGAATTCCTGCTTTCTCCTCTAGGGTTTTGATGGTTTCCTGTCTCACATTCAGTTCCTTCATCCATTTTGAGTTTATTTTTGTGAATGGTGCCAGAAAGTGGTCTAGTTTCATTTTTCTGCATGTTGCTGTCCAGTTCTCACAGCACCATTTGTGAAAGAGACTGTCTTTTTTCCATTGGATACTCTTTCCTACGTTGTCAAAGATTAGTTGGCCATACTTTTGTGGGTCCAATTCTGGAGTCTCTTTTCTATTCCATTGGTCTGTGTGTCTGTTTTTGTGCCAATACCATGCTGTCTTGATGATTACAGCTTTGTAGTAGAGGCTAAGGTCTGGGGCTTAGCCCCAGACTTTGGGGGTTCTGCCTTGCCTGGTGGGCTGCCCCTCCACTGCCCGGCTCCCTCCTGCCAGTCCGTGTAGCACGCACCGCATCTCCACTCTTCCTACCCTCTTCCGTGGGCTTCTTCTGTACCATGACTGCTTTCTTAATTTATCTTTCTGTTGCTTCATTATTAGTGTATAGAAATGCAACAAATTTCTGTAGAATGATTTTGTATTCTGTGACCTTACTGAATTCATTAATCAGTTCTAGTAGTTTTTTGGTCAAGTTGTTATGGTTTTCTATACAAATAATCATGTCATCTTCAAATAGTAAAATTTTACTTTTTCCTTACCAATTTGGTGACTTTTATTTCTTTTCCTTGTCTCACTGTTGCAGCTAGGACTTCCAGTTTAATGTTAAATAAAAGTGGTGAGAGTGGACATCCTTGTATTCTTCCTGATATTAGAGGAAAAGCTGTCAGTTTTTTCATCATTGAGTATGATGTTAGCTGTGGGTTTTCATATATGACATTGATTAAAGTATGTTACCTCTAAACCCATTTTGTTGAGAGTTTTTACCATGAAAGCATGTTGTATTTGGTCAAATGCTATGTCTGCATCTCTTGGATGATCATATTTTTTATCTTTCATTTTGTTAATGCAATATATCATGCCGATTATTTCATCTCTGGTATAAAATCCACTTGATCCTGGTCAGTGTTTCTTTTAATGTGTTGTTGAATTTGGTTTGCTAATGGTTATTTCATCTATGTTCATGAAAGATATTGGCCAGTAATTTTCTTTTTTGGTAATGTTTTGTTTAGTTTGGGTATCAAGGTAATGCTTGCCTTGTGAAATGAATTTGGAAATCTTAGTTCCTCTTCTATTTTTGGAATAACTGAGAAGAATGAGTATTTACTCTTCTTCAAATATTTGATAAAATTTACCTGTGAAGTCATTTGGTCCTGGAGTTTTCTTTGTTGTGAACTTTTTGATTACTAATTCAATTTCATTACTAGTAATCAGTATGTTCAAATTTTCTATTTCTTCCTAATTCAGTTGGAGTTTAGTTCAGTGTTCAGAGCTGAAAGGTATTAAAGAATTAGAATTTTCAGGATAGCCAATCAGTGGCTAGGAGGGATGGCATTGGGATGTGCCTTTAAAGAAAGGGAAACACACAAAGAGGAAAAATAATTTAAAAATGACAGTGGTCTCATTTCTGGGTAAAAAGAAATAAGTAGTCACCAACCTATAAAACCTGGACAAAATGCTGGAGCAGCTATTTGGGAACTCTGAAAAGACAACATCAACAGGTTATTTAGGGAAATCACACACTAAAGTGTGATTCAAAGTGGGAATTCAAAGTATCATTAAACTTACATGGAGTTTCTTTATTATTTTCTCCTCTACACTGAATCTGGCTTGGTCTATACTCAACACAGAGGGAAACACAGATATGAATACTACAATACAGGCTGAGAGGAAGACAAGGGAAGCTTTTTTTCTGGCTAAAGGAATGGGAAGGGGAGAACTCCTAGAGCTCTGAAAGTGGGGGAGGAAATCTTGGGATTCTTTTTCTCTCTTCTTTTTCTTTACTCTCTTGAGTTTCAGCCCCAGAGCAATTCTACAGCATAAGCTAAGAGGTCCCAAGCTACAACTCCAAAACTGCAGGGACAAGCTCCTCTCTTTTTTTTTTTAACTCTATGTTCTATGTCACTTCACAGTGATATAGTCACAGAAGTGGGTAATTTCTACCTGTAGAACAGAAACAGGAAGCCCCAGGAAACCAGAAAGTACTGAGAAGATAGCAAAGAACTTAGTTCTTGGGAAAGTACCTCCATAAAGCTTTTTATAAACTTTTCTTTCAACTTTCTTTTTAAAAATTTTTAATGTTTATTTTATTTCTGAGGGAGAGAGAGAAACAGAGCATGAGCAGGGGAGGGGCAGAGAGAGAGAGAGGGAGACATAGAATTTGAAGCAGGCTTCAGGCTCTGAGCTGTCAGCACAGAGCCCAATGTGGGGCTCAAACTCACACACTGTGAGATCATGACCTGAGATGAAGTGGGATGCTTAACCAACTGAGCCACCCAGGCACCCCACCTCTAACTTTCAAATGCTTAGATTTGATCATAATTACCCTACCAAAGACTGAAAATTTTGCTACCTGATAGACCTCTGCCCAGGTGCCAGAGTAGCCACTGGATGGTACACATGTAAAACAAATCCAAATAGCACTGGAAAGGCTTTGAAAACTGAACTTACATTGGAACTACAGCCCACAGAGGACAGGTTGAAACTTGAAGCTTGACCTAACCAAACCAAGTGCCTGACAAAACAAAAATATTAATATAGTTTATGAGATTTAACATATCTAAAGTCTCATGACATAACACTCAAACTGTTCAGAGTAAAACTCCAATTATTTTGACATACAAAGAATCACAGATAACTTTCATGGGAAAAGGCACATAGCTAACAACAAAAGGATGCACAGATGTTGGAAATGCATGACAAAGATTTAAAGAATTGTAATAAAAAGTGTTTGAGCAATTATGAACACACCTGAAATAAAGTTTAAAGTAGAAAGTATCAGTAAACATACAGAAGAGATATTGAAAACCCAAACACAAATGTTAGAATGAAAAATACAATAATCTAATTAAAAACTCTCTGATAGGACTGTATAGGAGAATTAATATAATAGAGAAACAAAGTCTGTGAACATGAAGATTAATCAATAGAAATAATCCAATTTGAAAAACAGTGTAAACAGGCTGAAAAAAAAAAAGAACAATGCCTCAGGGACTTGTGAGAAATGACAAAAGATCTAACATACCCATCATTGGAGTCTTAAAAATAGGGAGAGGGCATGGTGCTGAAAAATAAAGAAATACTGGCTCTAATGTTTTAAAGTTTGTCAAAAGACATAAGTCTGCAGATTTAAGATCAGTGAACTTTAAAGAGGATAAGCCCAAAGAAACATATTTCCAGACATGTCATAATCAAACTGTTAAAAACTAAAGACAAAAAAAATTCTGGGGGGGGGGGGTGCCGGGGATGCCGGCATGGCTCAGTTGGTTAAGTGTCCAAATCTTGGTTTTGGCTCACGTCGTGATCTCAGAGTTTGTGAGTTCGAGTGCTACATCAGACTGTGCTGACAGCACTGAGCCTGCTGGAGATTCTTTCTCTTTTCTCTGTCCCTTCCCCACTTGTGCTTCTCTCTCTCTCAAAATAAATAAACTTTTAAAAAAAGGAAATCTTGGAACAGTTAGAAAAAGTGTGTTACCTTAGTTGAATAATTATTCAAATGATTGTGCATTTAATCACAAACCATAGAGTCCAGAAGAAGGTGGCTTACATTTTTCAAATGCTTAAGGAAAAGAATTTTCAATCCAGAATTGGTGAAAATATCCTTTAGGCATGAAGGGGAAATAAAGGCTTTTTCATAAGAAGGACACAAAGAAAATCAATACACAGTAGAAATGCATTTAAAAATTGGTGAACAGCGGGGAAGCTAAGATGGTGGGGTTGTAGGAAAACCTAGGCTAATACCACCTTTCAAACAAAACTCGATAACTTTCAAATCATTCTGAATACCCAAGAAATCAACCTGAGGATTGACAGAACAAATTCCACAACTAGAATGTGAGAAGAGGAAGGTAGGAAGTGTGGAGACATAGTCTGGGGGAGAAATGAATCTTGGGTGCTACAGAGATGAGGGAGCCCTGAACATGGAGAAAGGCGAGAGAGAGAGAGCACACAGAGGAGCACACAAGGAGAACATTTCCCAGAAGCCATTGGTTGTAGAAATGAGAAGGACTTATTTTCATGAGTTTTTACATCCAGCAAACCTTGAAGACTGGAATTTTAAAGGTTGGAGGACTTGGCTGGGATATAGCCATAAGGGCACTGCCCTACTCCTGGAGAGAAAGGAGGCAAACAATCTGGGGCAGACTGCACAATCTGAGGAATGCCTGGGGCACGCAGAGGGAGATACTCATCTTGGAGTATGTCCTTGAGAGTTAGAGTTCATGGAGCTGCCTTTCCAGGACAAAGGATCTGGTGGCACTGTCTCCTTCCTCCACCCCTCAGCACAAATGCAGAGACACCTGCCAAGAGAAGCTCAGCCCCAATGATGGCTGCGTAGCCTGCTTGATCTGGGTCCCATGCTCCTGTGCTCTGGTTCGATTGGTCTTATCAGTCAAGCTGCCCTCAGTCCCAGTATAGTAAGAACCTTCTCTGGAGGAACAACACAGGCCCCTACCCACACACTGTCTCTAAACCCTGTAGTTTTGAAACTCAGGAGGCTTGGATAGGATACAGCCCTGAGGGCACTGTCCAGCTTCTAGAGGGAAGGCAGGCAAATAGTCCAGAGGTAGGAGAAGGCAGCCATCTATGAGGAACCTGGGACACATGGGAGGAAATGGTTCACTCTTCTTAGGGTGCTTCCCTAAGAGCAGCAAGGAGCGAAAACCCTCTCCTTGGGAAAAGATGTCCATGTTGCTGGCTGGTGACACCCTCAGCATGAATACAGAACCATCTTCTGCACCACTGACACTGGATACATAACCTGCTTACAACAGGTCCCACACCCCTGTACGCTGCTGTTACAGCCCTTCTTAATCAAATATGCCTCTGTCCCAGTGTGGTGGGCCCCTTACCCAGAATTCCAGCAGAAACACCTGCCTAACCACATCTCCCAATCACAAATTACTACAAGGCCTCAGTTCTCATAGAAGTAGCATCAGGTCTCATTTAAGAAGCAGATCAGAGCACATCTAGTTGAAACTTGCCACACTATGGCCAAGGACCAAACACTGCCCACTTGCAGACAAGAAGAGCCTCTGCAGACAGGTGGTATGAAGGATAGAGCAGCCAAAACACAGGAGCAGAGAACACGCAGCACACATCAGAGACGCTCCCTGAAGCACCAGGCCTTGGACAACATAAGACCTCTTCTTCATATAGCCATTACTATGAGAAGCAGGAAATATAACAGATTTTTCTAACACAGAGAAGACAGAAACTTAGACAAAATGTCGAGACAAAGGAGTTCATCACTAATGAAACAATAAGCTAAGGTCACAGTCAGAGATCTAAGTGAAACAAATATAACTAACATGACTTTAAAGAGAATTTAAAGCAACAATAATAAGTATACTTGCTAGGCTTGAGAAAAGAATGGAAGGCTTCAGGAGGCCCTTACCACATAGATAAAATAACTTAAAAAAAACAATCAGTGAGAAATAACAAATACAATCATTGAAAATTACAAGAGATTGGATGCAATGAACACAAGGGTGGAAGAAGCAAAGAATGAGTAAGTGATATAGAAGATAAAATATTGGAAAATAATGAAGCTGAACAAAAGAGAGGAAGAATAATTATGGAATGAGAGAATAGACAGGGAACTCATTAACTCCAACAAACATAATAATGTTTGGATTACAGGAGTCACAGAAGAAGAGAGAGAAAAAAGAAGCAGAAACATTATTTGAAGAAATAACAGCTGAAAATGTCCCTAATCTAGGGAAGGAAACAGACATCCAGATCTAGGAGGCATAGAGAACACCAATCAAAATCAATAAAAGCATGGGGTGCCTGGGTGACTCAGTGGTTTTTGCATCTGACTCTTGATTTCAGATCAGGTCATGATCCCAGGGTCGTGGGATCGAGTTCTGTATTGAGCTCTGTGCTGATGCGGAGACTGCTTAAGATTCTCTCTCTCTCTCTCTCTCTCTCTCTCTCTGCCCCACTCCTCTGCTCATGCACTCACTTTCTTTCTAAAATAAAATAACATGTTAAAAACAAATCAATAAAAGCAGGCCAACATAAAGAAATGTAATTAAGTTTGCAAATAGCAATAAAGAAAAAAATCTAAAAGAAGCAAGACAAAAGAAGTCCATAGTTTACATGGGAAGACCCATAGGCTAGCTGTAGATCTCCCAACAGAAATTGGGCAATCTAGAAGGGAGTAGCATGATATGAGTGGGAAGATCTGCAGCTAATAATATTCTATGCAGCAAAGCTATCATTTGGAATACAAGAAGAGAGAAAGAATTTCACAAACAAAAAATAAAGGACGTCATGATCACTAAACCAGCACGACAGGAAATATTAAAGGGGACTACTTGAGTGGAAAGGAAAACCAAAATTAACAATGACCAGAAGAGAACAACAATAAAAAAATCTCCAGAAACAATGACAAAACAAGTAATAAAATTGGCACTAAATACCTACCTATTAATAATTACTTTGAATGTAAATGAACAAAATGTTCCAATCAAAAGTGTCAGAATGGGGAGGAGGAGGGAAGATGGCGGCGTAGGAGGACGCTGGGCTCACCGCGCGTCCTGCTGATCACTTAGATTCCACCTACACCTGCCTAAATAACCCAGAAAACCGCCAGAGGATTAGCAGAACGGAGTCGCCGGAGCCAAGCGCAGACGAGAGGCCCACGGAAGAGGGTATGAAGGGCGGCGAGGCGGTGCGCGCTCCACGGACTGGCGGGAGGGAGCCGGGGCGGAGGGGCGGCTCGCCGGCCAAGCAGAGCCCCCAAGTCTGGCTTGCAAAAAGCGGAGGGGCCTGACGGACTGTGTTCCGACAGCAAGCGCGACGTAGCGTCTGGGAGGTCATAAGTTAACAGCTCTGCTCAGAAAGCGGGAAGGCTGGAGGACAAAGGGAAGGAAAGCTGCTGAGCCCCCGGACGACAGAGCTCAGTTTGGTGGGGACCAAAGGCGCTCACCAGCGCCATCTCCCCCGCCCATCCCCCAGCCAAAATCCCAAAGAGAACCAGTTCCTGCCAGGGAACTTGCTCGCTCCGCGCAAACACCCAACTCTGCGCTTCTGCGGAGCCAAACCTCCGGCAGCGGATCTGACTCCCTCCTGCTGCCACAGGGCCCCTCCTGAAGTGCATCACCTAAGGAGAAGCAAGCTAAGCCTGCCCCTCCTACCCCTGTGCACCTTGCCTACCCACCCCAGCTAAGACGCCAGATCCCCAGCATCACAAGCCTGGCAGTGTGCAAGTAGCCCAGACAGGCCACCCCACCCCACAGTGAATCCCGCCCCTAGGAGAGGGGAAGAGAAGGCACGCACCAGTCTGACTGTGGACACAGCGGTGGGCTGGGGCAGACATCAGGTCTGACTGCGGCTCCGCCCACCAACTCCAGTT
>NW_024420044.1:0-53247 GCF_014898765.1 Herpailurus yagouaroundi | reverse complement strand
GGGCGGAGCCGCAGTCAGACCTGATGTCTGCCCCCAGCCCACCGCTGTGTCCACAGTCAGACTGGTGCGTGCCTTCTCTTCCCCTCTCCTAGGGGCGGGATTCCCTGTGGGGTGGGGTGGCCTGTCTGGGCTACTTGCACACTGCCAGGCTTGTGATGCTGGGGATCTGGCGTCTTAGCTGGGTGGGTAGGCAAGGTGCACAGGGGCAGGAGGGGCAGGCTTAGCTTGCTTCTCCTTAGGTGATCCACTTCAGGAGGGGCCCTGTGGCAGCAGCAGGGAGTCAGATCCGCTGCAGGAGGTTTGGCTCCGCAGAAGCGCAGAGTTTGATGTTTGCGCGGAGCGAGCAAGTTCCCTGGCAGGAACTGGTTCTCTTTGAGATTTTGGCTGGGGGATGGGCGGGGGAGATGGCGCTGGCGAGCGCCTTTGTTCCCCACCAAACTGAGCTCTGTTGTCAGGGGGCTCAGCAACTCTCCCTCCCTTTGTCCTCCAGCCTTCCCCCTTTCTGAACAGAGACGTTAACTTATGACCTCCCAGATGCTAAGTCCTGCTTGCTGTTGGAACACACTCCATCCGGCCCCTCCTCCAGCCAGACTCGGGGGCTCTGCTTGGCCGGCGGGCCGCCCCTCCCCCTGGCTCCCTCCCACCAGTCCGTGGAGGGTGCACCACCTCGCTGCCCTTCCTACCCTCTTTAGTGGACCTCTCGTCTGCGCTTGTCTCCAGAGACTCCATTCTGCTAATCCTCTGGTGGTTCTGGGTTATTTAGGCAGGTGTAGGTGGAATCTAAGTGATCAGCAGGACATGCGGTGAGCCCAGCGTCCTCCTATGACGCCGTCTTCCGAAAAGCCGAAACAGGACACTTTTAATTTTTTTTTCAACGTTTTTTTATTTATTTTTGGGACAGAGAGAGACAGAGCATGAACGGGGGAGGGGCAGAGAGAGAGGGAGACACAGAATCGGAAACAGGCTCCAGGCTTCAAGCCATCAGCCCAGAGCCTGACGCGGGGCTCGAACTCACGGACCACTAGATCATGACCTGGCTGAAGTCAGATGCTTAACCGACTGCGCCACCCAGGCGCCCCTAAGAGGACACTTTTAAATAGCCTATGGGTCAAATAGGCAGTCTTTGAGGAAGATTAGAAATGAAGAAAAATGAAAATATAAATGTCAACAGTATGGGAACAACTAAAGGAGTGCTTGAGGGAAATATGCAACATTAAATATATGCCTTTAAAAAGAAGAAACCTCAAAGTTTTATAGTCCAAGTTTCAATCTTTAAAAAATAGAAAAATAAACTGAAACAAAAAAGACAGAATGTTATAAATAGAGAAAAAAATAACGAATTTGAAAACAGAAAAATAGAAAAATCAACAAAACCAGAAGTCATCTCTTTGAAAAGACCGATAAAACTGATAAGCTTCTAGAAAGAATGATGGGAAAAAAAGATAAAAGAAAAAAATCACTAATATCTTGAAAGGAAGAGGGTATGTAACTACAGATCCAACAGTCATCAAAAAGATAATCAAGGAATACTTCAAATAACTTCATGGAAATAAGTTAAAAAACTTAAATGAAGGGGACTTATTCCTTGAAAATCACAAACTACCATAACTTATACAGTTTGAAAGAGATAATTTGAAAATCCCTACAACTCTTAAAGAAATTGAATTTTTTAAACAATGTTGTTTTTAAGTTTTTATTAGGTTCCAGTTAGTTAACATACTGTGTAATATTAGTTTCAGGTGTACAATAAACAGAAAAAAAATCTCCAGGCCCACGTGGCTTAACTAGCAAATTCCACCAAATATCTTCAAAATAATTAAGGCTAATTCTACATAATTACTTCTAAAGAATAGTAAAAGAAAAGGAGAGAATAGTTCCCAATTCATTTTATGAGGCCAGAATTCCAAAGCCAGACAGTAAAATAAGTGGAAATTATAGAACAATATATAGAACAATTTATTTTCCCTCAGAAACATAAAGGTAAAAGCTTTCAGCAAAATATTCACAATTTGTATACGGCAACATGTTATAAGAATAATATGCCGTGACTAAGATTTATCCCAGAATTGCAAGACTGGTTCAATATCTGAAAATCAATGCAATTCACCATATAGAATCTCTAATACATAGAAAACATACGGTTATATCAGTAAATTCAGAATAACCATATGACAGAATACAACCCATATTTATGATAAAAATTCTAAAAAACTAATCACAAAAAGTATCTTTCTCAACTTTTAATAAAGGTCATTTACAAAAATCTACAGATATTATCATAATGGTAAAAGATATAATGCTTTCCCCCCTAAAATTAAGAGCAAGGCTAGGATATGTACTCTCAGTACATACATTGAACTACACCTTAGCCAATGTAACAATGAAAGGAAAATAAATAAAAGACATACCTATGGAAAGAAAAAAATAAAATAGTTTCTATTTTCAGGTGACATAATTATCCATTTATAAAATCCCAAAGACTCTATAAATATTTCCTAGAACTAATAAGTGAGCTTAGCAAGATTGCCAGATAAGTCAACAAACAAAAATGAATCATATTTTAATATACTTTCAATGTATAAATGGAAACTGACATTAAAAATTTGAAAGCACTTATGATTGCTCCAATAAAAATGAAATACTTAGGTATAAATCTAACAAACAGTGTGCAAGGTATTTGTGCTGAAAAGTATAAAAAGTTGATGAAGGAGATCAAAAGATACCTTAAAAATGGAGAGACATACTACATTCAGGATTAAAGTCCTCAACATCACAAATATGTGAATTCTCTAGAAACTGATCTGTAGTTTCAATGCAATACCAATCAAAGTGGATTTTTTTTGTAGACATAGACTGATACTACAAAAAAAGTTATTTGAAATGGAAAAGGAACAAAAATATCTAAAACTGAAAACAAACAATAAATTTGTAAAAACCACACTACCTGATTTTAATATTAACTATAAAGCAACAGTAATAAAGATGATGCTATTTTGGTGAAGGAATATACATATACCTCAGTGATACAATACACAAGAGTACAGAAATGGACACACACAAATATGGCAATCTTCTAAAATAGTGAGCCTTCTAAAATTCCTGGCTAAGGTCCTTGCTTGGTCTAGATAGATAGATAGATAGATAGATAGATAGATAGATGATAGACAGATAGATAGAGATTCTATTGGGTCTTCTGGACTGGACTCATGAACTTTACTCACAATCAGCATAGCTGAGATGACTCACCCTAGTGCTCTGTTGATTCATAATAGATGCTGTTTTTAATTATAGTTTCATGGCAAAGGAATAGATGAATATTGATTTGTGAAGTTTCCTCCAGGGACAAGGTGGGGGAGCTGATTTCTTTTAAGATGCTCCCTTAGCTCCTTCCCCTATGTGAACTCCTCTTCCAATATGCTCAGTTTAGAATACCCTCCCTGGGACTTTTTCTTGCTGCAGATGAAGCAGATTTTCCGTTAGGTGAGTCTACAGGACAATTTCTTGCATGCATTCTTTGGGAACAAACACATGGAATTCCTCAGGTGTAACTTCTAATTAATTCCCTTTGGATTCATTTTCTCTTTCTGTCCATACTGCTGTGCAGGGGTTCAAGGAAAAGATGTATTTCTGAACATTATGAAAGTTATGACATTTAAGGCTCATAACAAAACTATGAGGTGTGTAGTAACATTACCTCCAATTTATAGACAAGGATTTTATGTAGTAACATTATCTCCAATTTATAGACAAGGATTTTAAGGTATAAGGCGGGTAGGTATCAAACCAAAGTCACCCACATTGGAATAATTGAGAGAGAATTCCATCCCAGGCTGTCCACCTCCAAAAACAACTACATTATACAGTGAAATTGAGAAATAATGTGTTTAATGTGGACTCAGTGGGATTGGAGATGCCTAGTTCTGTGCATGACAGTCAATTGATAATCAGGAATTTTATGAGCAGGTTGTTAAGCTATTAGTAGCTTGAAATTAATCATATGTCTTCTGGACTGGACTCATAAAAATAAGTTTACATAACATAAAAATACATAAAAATAAGCAAACACTACATGTAAAAACTTTTATTTCCCTGGAGTGCCAGTTTACTAATGCACCACTGCCTGGATGTGATCTTCAGGAAAGACAAGGACTAGGTAGTCCCATGGAAACTTCAGGAGGCTTACATTTGTAGTCTCATTTCATAGGCTCTGCTTCTGTTGCTTTGGGGGCGATTCAATACAAGTCTCTTTTGGGAAGGGAAAGCTGACAGATATTCATAAACTAAAACACAATATCCAGCAAAGGAACTCAATGCCTCACATCTTTTGCACACTTGTCAGATATTTTCCTTCCACACATGTTATTAATCCCAACAATGTAGCGATTTCATCGTTACTTTAAAAGGTCTATAGTATTTGGGGCGCTTGGGTGGCTCAGTCAGTTAAGTGACTGACTTGGTTTTGGCTCACATCATGATCTCATGTTTCATGGGTTCCAGCCCGGCATCAGGATCTGTGCTGTTAGCGCTCTCTCCCTCTGTCTCTGCCCCTTCCCCCCTCATGCTCTCTCTTTCTGTCAAAATACATAAACATAAAAAATAAAATGTCTACAGTACTTAAAATATTTTAAAATATATAGATAGATTTATATCTGAAATAAAGATGCTTAAAAATTTCTTACATATTTACTAATTGTGGTGCTCTTTTAACTTCCTGCAGATATAGACTTCCCATCTGGTAATATTTCCCTTTATCCTAAAGAATTTATTTGAGCATTTAGTATAGTCAGACTTGCTGTAGAAAAAAATATCTCTCAATGTTTACATCAGAAAATATTTTTACCTTGCCTATTTTTGAAGTTTTTTTTTCACATGAAATTCTAAGTCAACAAAATTCTGTTATCAGCAATTTGAATATATATCTCCATTATATACCATGTTCCATGGATTCTGATGCAAAATCAATGTAAACTTATCATTGTTTCCCTATATATAAGGTATCTTTTTTCCTCTGGCTGCTATTTAGAAATTACTTTTCAGGACTTTGCCTATAATATATCTCTGTGTTGTTTTCGAAATATCTTAGTGAAATACCTTTTTCATTAGATCCTTTAACATATTTATTAAAATAGTATTTTCAAATGGGTCTTATAATTCCATAATCTGGGCCACATTTTGTCTAGGTATATTGACTGTTTACTCTTTTGACCATAAGCCACAATTGTTTGATTCTTCTTATATCCAGTATTTTTAAAAGATACATTGGATATGTATGTAAAATACAAGTAGAGAAAGAAATAAAAATACACTTTCACAAAAAAGACATGGCTCCTTCTGTCAAGCCATAGTATGAGGGGCTGGGTCAATCAAATCTGTATTTTAGCTGAACCTGTACCTTGAAAGCAAGATATGGATATGGAATATTTAAGAAACATTATCAAGCAACTTGACCTGACATTTATAGAGCACTCCCCTACACAATGTAGATTATACTTATTTTCAAGTGCATATGGATCATTCATCAATATTGACAATATGCGGGGCGCCTGGGTGGCGCAGTCGGTTAAGCGTCCGACTTCAGCCAGGTCACGATCTCACGGTCCGTGAGTTCGAGCCCCGCATCGGGCTCTGTGCTGACAGCTCAGAGCCTGGAGCATGTTTCAGATTCTGTGTCTCCCTCTCTCTGCCCCTCCCCCGTTCATGCTCTGTCTCTGTCTGTCCCATAAATAAATAAAAACGTTGAAAAAAAAATTAAAAAAAAATATTGACAATATTCTGAGCATAGAATACACTTAATATATATTTAAAAGGATTTTAGGCATACAGTGCTTGTTTTCAGATAATAATAAAATAAAATTAAAATAGCAATAAGGGAAGCCTGGGTGGCTCAGTTGGATAACAGTTTGACTTCAACTCAGATCAGGATTTCATGGTTCATGGGTTCAAGCCCCATGTCAGCTCTGTGCTGAGAGCTCAGAGTCTGGAGCCTGCTTCAGATTCTGTGTCTCCCACTCTCTGCTCCTCCCCCACTTGCACTCTGTCTCTCTCTGTCTCTCAAAAATGAATAAACACTAAAAAAATTATAAATCAATAGCAATGAGATATCTATAAAGTTGCCCAAAATTTAGAAACTTAGTAACACACATTGAAATAATATAGGGTCAAGGAAGAAATGCCAAGGGAAATAAGAAAATATTTCAAACTGAACAATAATGAAAACACCACATATCAAAATTTGATGCAACTGTAATAGCTTGTAGAGAAAAACATTATAGCTATCATGCCTATACTGGAAAAGGAGAAATGTTTAAAATTAATGAACTAGACTACCTCCATAAAGAAGGTGGAAAAAAGAACAAGATAGTAGAATAAAAACTTAAGAGTAGAAATCACTTAAATTGAGAATAAACATCACAAAAAAATCAACAAACTCAGAGAAGTAGAGAAAGTTGTCCTGATCAAGCTGTTTCTTACCTATCACAGCAGCCAACATGAGGGTCTGAAATTTGATCATTTTTAGTTATTTCATCCCAGATGACTTCATACTGGCCCATCAGCCCATCAGCCAGCTTCTGAAACTTCAACACATTTTCAGAGGATAGCTAAGCCACACCAAATTGTCTAATAAAGTAAGACTCAAAAATTTTTCTGGAGTTGGGCTCTAGCTGCATTACTAGAGGAAGGAAAATGTGAAACATGTAACATAAAATGAGTTAGGGAGGATTATGTTATGAACGTAATGGGACTACAAATGAAATGGGACTCCTGCATTACAGGAGGAAGTAGTTCCTACACAGAAACATTAGAGTAACATGCATTGAATTTTTCTCCACGTTTTCTCTTTCTGAATTCTTTCTATTGATGGCTCCAACATCCACGCAGGTACCTTCCTTTGTGGAGGATTAAAATCCACCTCCTCAAAATCCAAACATCAGTCAAGTTCTATAAAACTCCCATCAAGTAAGTAACCCTTTATTTGGCAGAGCACTGTATGATTTTACTGATTTAATCATACTATCCCCTTGTCACTTCCTGATGAACAATGTCCCTATGCTTTCTGCATAAAAACCCAACCTCCCATAAAATAATTCCAAGCATTCAGGCCACCAACCACAGCTTCCTGCCAAACACTGATCTATCCAAACTACCAACATTCAGGCTACTTATTTTTTAGTTCTCTCTGGAGAACACATGACCATCACCCCATCTTAAACACTATCTTTCACCTCCATTTGCTTGATATTCCTTCTTCATCTTTTATACTTCTCTTTAGATTTAATTTCCTCCAGAAAGCCTTCTTTGAACCCATAAATCCATCAGAAAAGTTGTCCTTGTTATGTGCTCCCACTATACTTTGTTCCACTAAAACAATATGTGAATTTAGGTAGGCTATTTAACTTCTCAATGTCTCATTTTTTGGTAGAGTCCATGGGAATTTCGATAGAGATACTAACATCATCTGTTACATGTTTCACATTTTCCTTTCTAATATTTATGCATTTTACCCCTTTTATTGCTCATTATATTGGTAGGACCTAGGATACAGAAGAGAATAGAGAGAATATTTTTGCCTAATCCTAATTTTAGGGGAAAGTGTTCCAATTTTCTCCCTGTTAGGTTTACTATTAGCTGTATGTTTTTTATAAATGAACTTTATTGGGTTGAGAAAATTTCCTTATATTTCTTTTTTTTTATTTTTTTCAACGTTTATTTATTTTTGGGACAGAGAGAGACAGAGCATGAATGGGGGAGGGGCAGAGAAAGAGGGAGACACAGAATCGGAAACAGGCTCCAGGCTCTGAGCCATCAGCCCAGAGCCTGACGCGGGGCTCGAACTCCCGGACCACGACATTGTGACCTGGCTGAAGTCGGACGCTTAACCGACTGCGCCACCCAGGCGCCCCTCCTTATATTTCTTATATGGGGTTGAGAGTTTTTGTTATGAATGAATATTGAATAATGTCAAATATTTAATATGTATCATTTGAAATAATCATATGGTTTTCCCTTTCAGTTTCTTAATATGGTGAATTATATTGTTTATCTAATGTTAAACTAACCTTGGAATTCTGACATAAATCCCACCTAGTCATGAAGTAATTTCTTTTTTATATATTTCTGGATAGGACTTGCTAATATTTGTTAATGATTTTGGCATCTATATTCATGGGGTGTATTGATAAGTACTTTATATTGGTCATATTTTTAGTATTAGGCTAGTGTTGATCTCATAAAATGAGTTAGGGTGGATTATTCTTGGAAAAAATCATGTAGAATTTTATTTCTTCCTTAAATGTTTGATAGAAATCAGCAGCAAAGGCATCTGGGCTTGTTTTCTTCCTGGGAAACTTACTATTCATTAATTCCTTTTTCTTTAGATATAGGGCTTTTTAGATTATTTACTGAGTAAGCCTTGATAGTATGTGCCTTTCAAATAATTTTTCTATTTTGTCTAAGTTGTATAATATATTTAGTATAAAGTTGTTAATAATAATCCCTTACTATCTTTCTCATATCACTATACTATATGGTGATGTCCCATTTTTCATTCCTATTATTGGTAACTTGTGTCTTCATCTTTGTTTTTCTTTATCAGTCTGTTTAGATGTTTATCAATTTTAGTGACCATTAAAATAACCTCTGTTTAGCGTTAAAATGTTTCTTTCAATGTCCCAGTTTTTAACCTGTGAATTAGGGATGACAACGGTAGTACATCATAGGTTTGTGATGAATATAAAATGAGAAAATCCATATAAAGTACTTAGAACAGTTCCTGGCACCATATGTAGCACTTAGTAAATATTATTTAATACTATTAGAATGTGAAGGTTATGGGGTACCTGGGTGGCTCAGTTGGTTGAGTGTCCAACTCTTGATTTAGCTCACTGTTCATGAGATCGAGCCCAACATTGGGCTCTGTGTTGACAGGGTGGAGCCTGCTTGGGATTCTTTCTCTTTCCCTCTCTCTTCCCCTCCCCTTCTCATGTGCTCTCTTTCTCTCTCTCAAAATAAATAAACTTTTTTAAAAAATGAATGTGTAGGTTACTATGTGTTAAAATGTTTTTTGATTCCCTCTCGCCACAAGTTAATGTCCTTGAAATGAGAAAACTGTCTTTCTTATACTTAATGAAAGTTTCTAACACAAAGCTTTGTGGAATTGATGAATGAAACAAACCCAAAAATGAGTAATTAATACAGACCTCTTTTGTATGCTACCCAAAATTCACACACTCTATGAACCAGTCCTCCCAAATCACTGGATATCTGATGACAGCCCCTGCCCTTGTTCTCTACTCCAGCTTTCCCCCTCATGTTGTCTGCAACATATGGGATGATCCCCCCCAACTTCCCCTGGGTTTTATTGTCTCACTGTCCCTGCAGGCACAACATATCCTTCTTGTTCATAATATACAGAACCCAGAGCACATACAATCCAGACGTCTAGAAGCCTGACAGAGGAATGGGTGATGGGTGCAGGTTGTGATCCAATAAACAACTGAGTCTAGAATGAAAAAGCAAGCCTCAAGAAAAAAAAAAAAAACTTTACCTAATTTACACTCCTTAGGGACCTTGCCACAGAAGTTCTAACCTGCACAAAAGGAATTATGCTGTAGGCACAGACCAGGAAGTTTATAGACAATAGATACTTTTAAAGAAGTTTCAAAAAGGGAAAGGGATGAGAGAAGTCATCAGAAAAAAACAAAAACAGAGAATAGTGACGTCTTAACTCTTTCATAAATGTTTAAAGTTGGAGGAGCTAAGATGGCAGTATAGTAGAAGAACCCTAGGCTTGTCTTGTCCCTCAAACACAACTAGATAATGATCAAATCATTCTGAATACACCAGAAATCAACCTGAAGGCAGGCAGAACAAACTGCACAACTAAGGGGAGAAAAGGAGCCATACAAAGAAGTATGAAGTGAAGAGAATGGTTTGGGGGAAGAAACAGATCACAGTTGCTGTGGAGGGAGGGAGCAGTAGTCATGGAAAAGGACACAGAGAGAGGAGCACACAGGGGAACACACAAGGAGAACACTTCCCCAAAGCTACTGGCTGGGAAAACAAGGGCCTGATTTTCCTGAGTTCTTACAACCAGTGGGACTTAAAGTCTGAAATTTTAAAGGTTGGCAGGCTTGGCTGGGATAGAGCCCTGAGGGCACTGCCAGCTCCTGGAGAGAAGGCAGGCAAACATTCCAGGGGCAGACAGCATGGAAACAGTGATGTGAAGAACATCAGGGGCACTCTGGGGATATTGTTCCCTCTCCTGGAGAGCATCCTTGAGGCGTAGCATTCCCAGAGACACCTCTCCAGGACAAAGGAACTGGCTGGCGCCATTTCCCTCCCCAACCACTAAGCATAGAATCAGAACCACTTGTAGAAAGCAGTTCAGCCTGGACACTGGCTGCCTAACTTGCTTACACCAAGTCCCACAACCATGCTGTCTGGGGTAACTGCACTTCTCAGTCAAACCTGCCAGCATGGGGAGACACTCCTCCAGAAGATGAGCCCAGGCCCCTGCCCACACCATATATCCCTAAAGCCTGGAGTTTTAAAAGTCACCAGGCATGGCTGGGGGAGAACCCAGAGGGCACTGCACCGCTCCAGGAAAGAAGGCAGACAAACAACCCAGACTCAGTGTGGAAATGGCAATCTGAAAAATGCCTGAGACACACAGTGGAGAGTTATTTGCTGTTCTCAGAGTGCCTTCCTGAGAGCAGTGGGCACAGAGTCCCCTCTCTGGGGACAAAGAGAGGTGGCTGCTGCCATTTCCCTCCCTTGCTTCTCAGCATAAACACAGAACCACCTGCAGTAAACAGCACACTGCCAACACTGGCTGCCTAATGAGCTTACAAATCCCACACCCCTGCACTCTTGCAGTACTGCCTTTCTTGGTTAAGTTTGCCTCAGTCTCAGTGCAGTGGGCCCCTTCCCTAGAAGGCCAGCAGAAACACCTGCCCAAACCACATTACCTGACTCGAGAGCTCTTCAGGGCTTCAGTTCTAGTGGAAGTAGTATCAGATCTCATTTAACAAGCAGACCAGAGCACACCTAGTTAAAACAACACCTTCTGGACAAGGACCAAACATTGCCCAATGCAAGAAAGGAGAGCCTCTGTAGATGACGCCTGAAGGACACAGCAACCAAAATACAACATCTGAGTGCAAACAACACAAACCAGAGACACTCCCTGAAGCACCAGGTCCTGGGTATCCTCTAACCTTTTCCTCATAAGGCTATTCCTCTCAGGACAGGAAAGATAACAGGCTTTTCTAACACAGAGAAGAAGACAGAGACTTAGACAAAATGCAGAAAGGGAGCAATTCATCCCAAAAGAAACAACAAGATAAGTTCATGGTCAGAGATGTAAGTGAGACAGATATAAGTAACATGCCTGATGAAGAGTTTAAAGCAATAAGGATACTCGCTGGGCTTGAGAAAAGAATGGAAGACTTTAGGGAGGCCCTTATCACAGAGCTAAAAGAGCTAAAAAGAAACAGTGAGACTGCATTTCTACACACTAATAATGAAGCAGCAGAAAGAGAAATCAAAGAATCAATCCCATTTACAATTGCACCCAAAACCATAACACCTAGAAATAAACCTAATAAAAGAGGTAAAAGATCTGTACTCTGAAAGTTATGAAACACTAATGAAAAAAATTGAGGATGACACAAAGAAATGGAAAAACATTCCATGCTCAGGGACTGGAAGAACAAATATTGTTAAAATGTCTATATTACCTAAAGCAATCTACACATTCAATGCAATCCCTATCAAAATACCACCAGCATTTTTCACAGAGCTAGAACAAACAATCCTAAAATTTCTATGGAACCACAAGACCAAGAATAGCCAAAGAAACCTTGAAAAAGAAAAGCAAAGCTGGAGGTATCACAGTTCTGGACTTCAAGTTATATTACAAAGCTGTAGTGACCAAAGATGTGGAAATGCTGGGGTTTGGAGCAATTGGTCAAGAAAGAATTCTTGAGATGCCTTCAGTGCAAAAAGGTGGTTTCATTAAAGTATGAGGACAGGATCTATGAGCAGAAAGAGCTGCACTGGGGTTGTGAGGGGTGACTGATTATATACTTTCAAGTTGGTAGGGGAATAGGGACAGCAGAAGCCTCTAAGGAATTTTGGAAACAAGGTTTCTAGGACCCTGAGGGCGTTAGCTATTGTTAGGAAAAGGTGATTTATTACTGTTTAGTAAACCCTCAGTCATGAGACCCTTCAGATATGTATCCTTTGGCCATATGCTTGGAGGATGATTGCTAACATATATCTTGGGGACTAGAAATAAAGGAAGTTTCCAAAGGAATTTCTGTACATTTAAAGTATACTCACAAATCCTGGGGGGTCAGGATAATGTTAAGCTAAGATTGCCTTTTGCCCTTAGCAAAGTGTTAACATTCCGTCAGCTGAAGTCGCAGAGGAAGGTCACTCTGCCTGTTTCAAAGACTTGTCAATGGGCTAAAAGTTATATGGAAATTTAATTTTTTCTTTTGCCTTTGTTTTCCACATCAATCAAGACACTATGGTACTGGCATAAAAACAACACATAGATAAATGAAACAGAATAGAAAACCCAGAAATGGACACACAACTATATGATCAATTAATCTTTGATAAAGCAGGAAAGAATATCCAGTGGGAAATAGACAGTCTCTTCAAAAAATGGTGCTGTGAAAACTGGACAGCAACATGCAAAAGAATGAAACTGGACCACTTTCTTACACCATACACAAAATAAATTCAAAGTCAATGAAAGACCTAAATGTGAGATGGAAACCATTAAAATCTTAGAGGAGAAGACAGGCAGTATCCTCTTGGACTTTAGCTGTACCAACTTTTTACAAAATCTGCATCCTGAGGCATTGGAAACAAAAGAAAAAATAAACTATTGGGACTTCATCAAAATAAAAATCTTCTGCACAGCAAAGGAAACAATGAATAAAACTAAAAGACAACCTACAAAATGGGAGAATATATTTGCCAATGACACATTTGATAAAGGGTTAGTATTCCAAATCTATTAAGAACTTAGAAAACTCAACAACCAAAAACCAAATAATCCAGTTACAAAATGGGCAGAAGACATGAATAGACATTTTTCCAAAGAACACAGACAGAAGGCTAACAGACACATGAAAAGAAGCTCAATATCACACATCATCAGGGAAATATAAATCAAAACTACAGTGATATATCACCTCACACCAGCCAGAATGGCTAAAATTAACAACACAAGAAACATCAAGTGTTGGTGAGGATGTGGAGAAAAGAGAACCCTCGTGCACTGTTGGTGGGTGGGAATGCAAACTGGTGCAGCCACTCTGGAAAACAACATGGAGGTTCCTCAAAAGAGTTAAAAATAGAACCACTTTATTTTGCAGCAATTATACTAGTAGGCATTTACTCAAAGGATACAAAAATATTAATTTGAAGGGATACATTCACCCCAATGTTTACAATAGCATTATCAACCATAGCCAAATTATGGAAAGAGCCTAAATGTCTATTGATTAATGAATAAAGAAGAGGTAGTGTGTGTGTGTGTGTGTGTGTGTGTATAGTGTGTGTATGTATACATACACACATACAAACATACATACAATGGAATACTACTCAGCCATAAAAAAGAATGAAATCTTGACATTTGCAAGGACGTGGATGGAGCTAGAGAGTATTACGCTAAGCAAAATCAGTCAGAAAGACAAATACCATATGATTTCATTCATATGTGGAATTTAAGAAATGAAACAAAGAAACATGGTGCAGGGGTGGGGGGAGAGGAAAATCCAGAAACAGACTCTTAAGTATAGAGAACAAAATGATGGTTACCAGAGGGGAGATGGTGGAGGTGTGGCTTAAATAGGTTATGGGAATTGTGGAGAGCACTTGTGATGAGCCCTGGGTGTTGCATATAAATGTTGAATGAGTAAGTTGTACACCTGAAACTAATATTAGACTGTATGTTAATTAACTGGAATTTAAATAAAAACTTAAAATAATTGTTTAAAAGTGAGGAAAGATAGCTAGGGAGTATCTTTAGGTCACATACTCTATAGTGGTGAGGCCAGGAGTGAATTCCTGGTCATGTTCCAGAAATTTTTATTTTCTTAGAACTTTTAACACAAGGAAATATGTCCTTGGAGACTATCCATCTGTTTATATGTGAGTCAGGGAGAGGTTATACAAAGAAAGAGCCTATCCTTAAAATCATAAAGTCAACCACTAATGGAAACTGACATAAGAGGCAAATTAGGCAGTAACCTTAGGGTCTAACAACCTCTCATCCAATCTCCACTCAAATTTGTGTGGAGATTTATAGGGAGATAGAATATACAGTTGATAATTGCTGTTTTGGGGTATGGCCTGCTACATATAAATCCTGCTACATATAAATACATATACATCCTGGCTTTACAGGATGTATAAATACATATACAACCAGCTTTAACTTGAACATCCTCCCACCTCCAAAAAATATCTCAGCACCCAGGCAGCCAGAGGACATCTGACTTTGGGCTCAGAAAAAAAGATAGCTATCTTTGCCCTCAGGAGTCATTTTGTGCCTGCCTGTGACTGAGCACTCCACCTGTCACTGAATTCATAAAGCGTCTTCTCTCCATCTTTTGCACTCTAGCTTACACATTATCATGGCACAGCATGAATATTCAGACACAATGGACAGTGTCATCTAGCAAATGGAGCACCTGACTGAAAATGTATAAAGTTTATGAATTAGGTCTCAAGTTCTACCAAGGAAAGGAAGATTATAGTAAAATGCAGTGTTGTTTCTCCCACACCCATCCTCCACCATTCCTCTTTCTATTAATAGCACCACCATCCTTTAGCATTGATCATTAAATCACTCTATTACCATCTTATAATCCAATACGCAAGTTATATGGATGATAACTCTATAATGTCTTACATATATTCCATCTTATATTTCCACACCATTATGTCTTATTTGGAATGTTCAAAAGCACCCCACATAGGGGTGCCTGGATAGCTGAGTCAGTTAAGCAGCCAACTCTTGATTTTGGAAGAGGCATCACCATCAGGTGATGATCTTGCGGTTCATAGGTTCGAGCCCCACATCAGGCTCTGTACTGACAGCTCAGAGCCTGAATCCTGCTTTGGATTCTGTGTGTGTCTCTCTCTCTGTCCCTCTCCCACTAGTGTTCTCTGTCTCTCTCTCTCAAAATAAATAAATAAACATTTAAAATAAGAGTCTTAATTCCAGGCTTCCTTTCACTTTCCCAGAGATGTTCCCTTGGTCTATTACCATCTCTCAATGACTGCTTTCCAGCCTCCACCCCATACACTACCGTCTCAGTGATTTTTCCAATCACAAATCCACACCACATAGCACTATACCACAAAAAGACTACAAACTTTTAGTCATTTCCCACTGACTAAAGAATATACTCAAATATTTTCTGCACATATTGCCTTTTCCCAGCAGACTGGCACTATCTTACCTGATCGATCCCCACATATTCTTTACCCATTCTACCATTTGATTAATGATTTTTCTCAGGCCCTGTACCTGGAAAGAACTTTTTCCCACATGAGTTCTTCAGTCCATGCTGAAATCCTTTCTCCTGGATGAGAAATTCACAGGTATCATGAAGTTAGAATTTACATCATTCTCAGGCTCATCTTTCTAAAACACTGATTTTACTCTTCTTTCATTCCCAGGCCCCAAAACCTTTGCTTCCTCTAGTTTACCTACAAGCTAAGCCTGGAATCCCCTGGGATAAGCATATAAGTATCACCAAGTTCTAACTGCCATCTACTTTTCAAAATCTGATCCCTTCCCCAAAAACCTCATGATCTATCCATTCTAGACTATTTTCTGTGTTCCTAAAATAAGCCCTACATGTTTTCAGATTGGTCCATTCAACCTGGTATATTTGCCCATCATAATTGTCATTCAACACTATGCTCACACCTTATTACTAACATGAGTCTTCCCTAGGCTAAAATGTGTATCACTTTTCCTTTCTTTCATTAAAGGCTATTTCTTTCTTAGGGTTCTTGTCACTAGCACTCTTTTATGACAGTCAGCTATATGCATATAGATTTCAATATACCAAATAACAGAGATTGCATCAGTTTTTCAACTGGGTATCCTACAGATACATACAAATGTTGTAATGCACAAATTAGGGACTCAAGACATGTCTACCTTTATTTCTAAGAGAGAAAACTGGAGATCAGAAATGTTAAGGGGTTTGCTTTAGTACGCACAGCTGTGTAATGGTAGAAATAGGATCTGAATCCAGAACACCAGACTTCCAGTCCAGCACTATGTTCTGTATGTGGATTCTTCTTTAATACCAGAGATTGAGGATCCAGTAATATGAGTAAAAAGACATGAGAAAGGAGAAAACAACCTTTCTGCTAATCTATTTTCCTGGAACCTTGGTCTCACATGCAAATGGAGTGGGGGGTCTAAAAGAAGCCACACCCCTCCTATTGCCCCTAACAGAAAGTTCAGGGCCTTTCCTTTGATCTGTTACTATAGCCTTTGTGGACTAGTTTCCAAGCCTCAAATTTCTCCTCCATGTATCCAACCTTTTTCTTGTTTTCTCAATGATTTTCCACATAATAAGTTAAATCATTCAGTTCTGTACCACAAACATGATTTTTAAAAATTTAGAAACTTCTCACTTACTAAAGAATATACCAAACACCTCTTTGACAAATGTTTATAATTTTTCAGAAAACAGGACATCACGACTCACTTTCTAGCACCCCAAACACTCTAACATTTATGCACATCTGGAAAACGGCTCTTTTTAAACCAGACTTTTCACTAGAAAGAAGTTACCCCAGTCTTTCAGTACAACCTCAAATGCTACACATTTCACACTACTAATCATTAAATCATTTATATCCTGCTAACTTGGTTCTCCACTATATGTTTCAAAACCTTAGAAATTATTCCCGGGTCTTATATGCCATCACACTCTCTTTAGAAAAACATAAAAAAATCAGTATATTTTGTTTAACTTCACAGAATTTCTGTTTTTCTGAATTTTGCATGGGCAATGTCATATTGCTAAGAGCACTATCTCTTACCTCCCCTTGCCTGGGAAATGACTACTCATGTTTTAGGTTTCAGATTAGATGACACCTCCTTCTTGAAGTCTATATGGAAACACAAGTCACATCAGGTGTCTCTCTTATGAGTTTTCAGTAAACTTAGTGCAAATACTCTTCCTTTGCTCTTGATATCCCAGATATCCCTGTGTTGTATATTCCAATTTCCTACAGTTCCCACTAGAGGATAAGTTCCCTGAATGCAAGGTTTCTAATCAGCATTTTCTTGTATGTATCTCAGTGCCTAATACAGTGCCTGGATGGAATAGGTAGGTTCTTGTAGAATAAGTGAACTATTAGACTAATAAATATGTAAGTGATACTGATATCTTTGTAGACAATATATCTGTATATACTCTTCTTTCCAATATCTTCCAATCATTGGCAGATTCACCCAGAGCAGATCCTTTCTATACTCATGATCATGCACACTGCCTGCACACATCTGCACACTGTTCACACAATACATTAGGTTATCTTCCCCAAGTTTTCCCAGAGTACACTGTCTGAGACTTCTCTGTCAACAGTCATGATATCTCCTTATTATTCATATTTCATATAATCTGGAACACATAGCACTCAAGGTCCTGGACACCTGACAGAAGAATAGGTGTAGGGGTGGGTGGCATGTGGTGATACAGAAAACAATTGTGACCATTAAGACTAAAACAAACTGAGGGCTGATGGACGGAGGTGGGTGGGAAATGGGCTAGATGGGTGACGGGTATTAAGGAGGGCACTTGTGATGAGCACTGGGTGTTGTATGTAAGTGATGAATCACTGAATTCTACTCCTGAAACCAATATTGCACTGTATGTTAACTAAAGTTGCAATTTAAAAAAGAGGAAAAAAAAGATTTGAACACTAATAAAGCAGCAAGCCTCAACAGAACTTCTAGATAATGTATTATTTTTTGAGATCTTGTCATATGAATTCTAGCCCACTTCTTTTTCCCTAAAAATACCAATTTTTATCTTTTAGAAATCGGTCAAATTTAAATATATGTTTCACATTATATGTTTCAGTCTATCTAGATTATTTCTCATAATAGTTTTTGAAAACTATCACCATAATAGGGTTTATATCAAAGAGGGACTTATATAGTGAACCACAGCCATCAAGCACCATAAACATAAGACATCTCAGTCACCAGTGCTTATTCACATACCTTCTCTGTGTTGTCCTATCTGATCACCTCACTCTCCACCTTCAAGAAAACTGTCATTTTCAAAACCAATCCCCAGACTATCAGGTCTATAAAACTTTAGTATTCTTCCTGCCTCATCCATTGCTCCCCACCCCCACCATACACACACACACATTTCATTATAAATTAGTACATGCATTAGGAAACCTTAAGAAATTTAAAAACTGTCATTCTAATATCAAGTAGGTCTTTAAAAGCATTAGTAAGCATAAAGTCACACAGAGGGTTTATTATTTAATGCAGATTTTATGCCCACTCTCAAAGCTTTGAATTTCATATTTCTACATGAGGAATTGGCATTTTTAAATTTTATCTTTGACATTTTAATTATTAAGTGTCATGGTGTGGGCCTCCTTGAATTCATCTTATTTGGAACTCTGTTTTCTGAACCTGGATGTTCATTTCCTTCCACAGGTTAGGGAAGTTTTTAGCTATTATTTCTTCAAATTAGTTTTCTGCCCCTTTCTCTCTGTCTTCTGGGACCCCTACAATGTGAATGTTTGTTTGCACGATGCTGTCCAAGACATCCCTTAATCTATCCTCACTTTTAAAAATTCTTTTATCTTTTTGTTGTTCAGCTTGGGTGCTTTCCATTACCCTGACTTTCAGACTGCTAATCCATTCTTTGGCACCAACTAATCTACTGTTGATTCCCTGTAGTGTATTTTTGATTTCAGTTATTGTATTCTTCAACTCCAATTGATTCTCTTTTTATATTTTCTATCTCTTTTTTCAAGTTCTCACTGAATTCATTCACTCTTCTCTCCAGCCTGGTGAGTATCATTGAGACCATTACTTACAACTCTTTATCAGGTAGATTATTTATCTCCATTTTATTTAGTTATTTTAAAGGTTTTGTCTTGTTCTTTTGTTTGAAACATATTCCTCTATCTCTTCATTGTGTTTGACATTATGTTTGTTTCTGTGAATTAAGCAGAACAGCCACTCCTCCTAATCTTGAAGGAAAGATCTTGTGTATGGTCATCCTTTGTGTAGACTTTGTGTACCTGGTGACTGGCTAGCTGGCTGGAGCTGTGGCTGGCATTGGCTGGGGCTTCCAGGGTACTCTGTGATGGGGCCACAGTGATAGGATGGCTGCAGCTGAAGTGGGTGTCAGCCAGGGTAGTACTGGGGTCTCCACATGAGGTCTTCCTGGCAGTATAGCTGAAGTTGAAGTGGGTATGGGCTGGGGCAGTCCCAGGGCTCTCTGTATTGACGATGCCCAGGAAGGACAGCTAAAGCTGAAGTAGGTACCATCTGGGGTGTCCTGGAGCAATCCATGTAGGGAGCACCCATGTGGGGAGCTGGATCCAAGGTGGGTATGGGTCTCAGGATGCTCTGCACAGGGGTTGCTCTGGTAGGACAGCTGGAGCCAAAGAATGAATGGTCTGGGGTGCCTCAGGTGCTCTGCCCCAGGGGTTTCTGGCAAGTCATACGGAAATAAAATGGGGTAGGCCTTGAGTGTTTCAGGGTGCTTTGCACCCGTGTCACTTTGCTCAAATTTCATCACCATCTTGAAGCAATCATAGTTTACCAAGTTTGAAATTCTTATTTCTTTCCACCCCATCATCCCTATTCTATCACTGAAGTTAATACTTTCATTATAGCACATGTCATTCACTGGCTCTATATATTAAGATAATCTGCACATGTGTGGGTTCTACTTTTTAACAGATATCTCCTGAAGGGTAGCAACAGTGCCTTTTTTACCCATGCACCCCATCCAGTACCAAGGATACTGCCTTGTACAAAATAAGGACTCAAAACATGTTCAGGGACAAGTAGTTAGAAATGAGAAAATAAGATCTGAGACTCCAGTAATCCTAAATTGCACATGTTTACATTATACTAGAGTTTGGGGTTAAAAGTAGTGTAGGGCAAGAGGAAGAAAAAGAGGAGAAAACAATCTTTCTTTCACCTGTGTCCAAAAATCCTCAGCCTCTTTTGCAAATCTGGTTATGGAGCTGTCTACAGGCTGTTTGCTTGAGCAGATCCAAACTACGCCTGGTTTAATCAGTCCCACATAAATAAAGGTGCCATGATGATTCCTCCATCTTTAAATTCTGAATGAAAAAGAAGAGAATGAACAAAAAGGCACTGTGTTTGTTTCACTGATCACATACACCCTCACAATTCAGTCCCCTTATCTAGCTAACCTGAAGATTTACCTTAGGTTAAGAACAAGATTTCTTCTATTCCGAGGAATAGAGTTAAAATATGTGCGTGGGAAATGCAGTCCTATGATAACTATTCGATGATGGAGAACTGTGGTCATCTCCTATTGGTGGTAATGTGGGGGTGGGAGAAGGCTTAAAAGCCTCTCTGAAGACTGGGAAGTCTAGCAGTATCTTGATGTCTAGCATCTTGAATGATGGTGGGGAAAAGTCAGTGCAAAATGGTCCCTTAGCATCTTTCTGGGATTTCAAGAGGAACATACCAGTGCCTACTTCTCTCCATGCTCCTTTTATATAATACAAATTACCCAAGACATTATAAGGTACACTGACTTCTGTTAGTGAAGGTTTTCCCTTTGATGGAAGGATGGCAAAGAACAAAGAGGATAAACTGGGAAGAGGCAAATCAAGAATAAAGAAAGATTGCCTTAATAACTTCTGACCCAGTCTATTCAAAATTTTAAGTTCAAGACAGACTCAACACATTTGTGTGCTAATAGGCAAGTCCATGTGAATGAGCTTCTCAAGCATGGGGAAAAAAAGCCACTTCTCATTGACTCTATCACTCCACCTGTTTTGTGTTAGAGACAGTCCCGGGGCACCTGGGTGGCTCAGTCAGTTAGGCGTATGACTTCATCTCAGGTCATGATCTCACGGTTTGTGAGGTCGAGTCCCACATCAGGCTCTGTGCTGACAGCAGCCTGGAGCTTGCTTCAGATTCCATGTCTCCCTCTCTCTCTGCCCTCCCCTGATAATGCTCTGTGTCTCTCAAAAATAATAAATAAACATTAAAAAATTAAAAAAAAGAGACAGACCACATGTAAAGGGATAGGGTGGTTAAAACACACCATCTCAAATAAAAGTACACAGATTCTCTAGGCTTTCCAGTATTACCTATCAGGGTATGAAAAGTCCTAGGCAAAATTTCTAGAAATACTACTCTGAAGTAAGAAGAGAATTCATCTCTCAAATAGAAATTTGTAGTTACAGAAAGGGTTTTTCCTTTCTTTCCTCCACCATCTTTATTGTGCACATACCTTATTCCATCCATTATAAAATGTAAATCTACCCCCACATTTTAACATCTATTAAATTAGGATGAGTTTTGGGGTGCCTGGGTGGCTCAGTCGGTTAGGCATCTGACTTCATCTCAGGTCATGATTTCATGGTTGCAGAGTTCAAGCCTGCATCAGGCTCTTCGCTGTCAGCACAGAGCCCCGCTTCAGATCCTTGGGCCCCCTCTCTCTCTGCCCCTCCCTCCCCTCAAAAACAAATAAAAATTAAAAAAAAAAAAATTAGGATGATTTTTTTTAACATTTATTTATTATTGAAAGACAGACCACAGAGCGTGAGCAGGGGAGGGGTAGAGAGAGAGGGAGACACAGAATTGAAGTAGGCTCCAGGCTCTGAGCTGTCAGCACAGCCTGATGCGGGACTTGAACTCACAAACTGCGAGATCATGACCTGAGCCGAAGTCGATCGCTTGACCAACTGAGCCACCCAGGCGCCCCAAATTAGGATGATTCTTATGTTCAATGGCAAGACCTAGTTTAATTGGCAGAGTCTTTAATTTCCTGTTACTCCATGAGATAATGATGTAATTGATAGCATCTTAGACCGGGTGATAAATGTTACATTTAGCAAGTAACTCCTATCGATTCTAAAGACTATATATTAGATATTTCATCTCTAAATACTGACCTACCTATCCTTTTGGTTCCTACCAGCATTATCTGGATCACATTTTGTCCTCTCTCATCTGCAGTCTTGAAATAACTTTTCGTCTGATTCCTAGCTCTAACTTTATCTTCAATAATACCTACCCAAACCTCTATCTATAGAAAGGGTTTCCTTGTCTCCTAGCATTTCTCTATACAGAAACATTATTACCATACACTGCTCTAAGAACTTTATGTTAACTCAATCATAATAAATTACCATTTATTCCCCATTTTAAAGATGATAAAACTAAGGCTCTGAGGGGTTAAGTAGCATTCCCAAGATGTTATAGCTGCTATGTGGTAGAGCTTGGATTAAAACCCAGGGAGTCTGTCTTCAAACCTTGTTTCTCTAATGACCCAAGACTCAAACGCAAAAATCTAAAACTGAAATCATATTCCCCTACATTCAAATCATGCTCAGTTCTCACCTTGTCCTAGAGGCCTCTCCAGATGTCACCGATTAGAATTAACTCCTCTCTCCCCTCATCCCTTAGTGAACAATCTGTACTCATCATAGACTCCATTCTCACCCTCCTCTCTCACCCTCCTTCCCTCTCTCTCCCTTCTCCTTTATGGTAAACCCTGAAGGATCTCTGTATCTTCCCACAGTAACACTGGGAGCTGAAAACAAATGTGTCCATGGATTTGAAGGCATCTTAAATGGATTTTGGGTGTCTTAGAAATCATCTGATTCTACTTCTTAATAAAGATGAAAAATTTGGAGATAAGACATATTAAGCAATGTTCTCCAAGCCATTCTGATACTTAATTATAAAGACACAACTCCTGGTCTAGAAGGATCTTTTCATAACTCTTGTTGTAGAATTATTTCTAATATATACGTCATTCCAGAGTACACTAGTAATTGTGTTACAAGACTGACATGACAGACAGGACTTCAGTTTAGGAAAGAAGGAGAAAAGAGAAGGAAATAGTGAAAACAGAAAAAAAGGAAGTGGGAAAGGCAATCTCACTTGCTATTCACCTGTACCTTAGAATTTGTGACCTCTTTAGGAAATTTTCAGGCAGGGCCAGAAGTTAACAAGTAACAAGGCCGTAAAATCTGTGCTTGAGCACAGATATGCAACCTACAACAAACATAATGACACTATTACAACTAGTCATTTACTCTAATTGCAACATTCCAAAATAATTGGTGAATGAGAGTAAAACAAAGGTCATAGCAGACCTGCCCCATTATACTCTTTTCATTTACACTTTCAGTTTGGTCCCCTGATACACAGGCCTTTGTTGCCTGCCATTCCTGGCTCCTTGACGCTAGTTGCAAAAGATAGTCCAGTCTCCCCCAACAACCTATGGTGGAGGATTGATACACTCAGTGTGTGATCATAGAGGGGAGTAAAACCTTATAGTTGAGAATTATGGTCATCTTCTGGAGACTAAGACATACAGCCTTTTATATGATAGGGGTGGTGCTTTGCATAGCCAGAGTTGGATCCTGAGTTGGCATATTTGTTCTGCTTTTACATCTTTGCAGAGCTTTAGCAGGAAGGAAGCAACCCTCTGAGAGATGGCAAGTTGGGGCAGTGTGTGAATTCAGTAGTTCTTGCCCATGACTACCCATAACAAGTGATCCTCAAAATTTCTCAAGGTGTTATTCTTAGTCCATGGTCTTGTAGATATGGTAGAACTTGAGAACGTTTCTTAAGAGTAGATAATAGTATTTTTATATTTCAGATTTACATGAATTATTCTCACAGGGAAAAAGAAGACACCAGGTCCACCATCCTTCACAGCTTCTCTCAATAAGCAGACTTTAATAATGTATTTCTGGTGAAAGTACAACTGGTAGCCTTTATCAATTTTTATAAAAAAGGAAAAGCTGAACAATGTGATCTTTGCAACTGGTCTATACCATTTTACCATTTTTATCCCTGGTCAAGTAAGCTTCAGAAATTTCTATCGGAGTGTAATGCTGCCATGTAGACACTAGAGCCAATGTTGCCTAATACATATAGGCTTGGAAAACTAGCTCCAAAGAAATTTTCTAGAATTCTTTCTGCAGCAAAGAAACAGTGGTCATTTCAAATATAAATTAAGGAAATAGGAGGATATTTTTCTATGTTTTACAGACACATGTACACAGACACAAACACACATACTCACACACACATACACACACACACACACAAACTTCAACTAAATTCTGGAGAACCTATCTCTACTAGAATTTCTAAAATCTGATCCTTTTTATCTATTTGCACTAAGCCCTCCCTAGTTCTTTTTTACCTTGTTTTGATAACTTCCTCTTTGGTTCCTGCATCTAGTTTCTCCTCTCAATGCTCCCAAATGTATTTATTTAAAATACAGATTCTGTCTCTTAGTATTTAGCTACACAAAAATCTCCAATCACTCAGGATGCTCCATCTTATATACCGAGGGTTGACAAATGTTTTTTATAAAGGGCTAGAGAGCATATATTTTAGGCTCTGCAAGCCATGTGATCTCTATTGCAACTACTCAACTTTGTTGTTGTAGTATAAAAGCAGCCATAGACAAAACAAATGAATGGGCATGGCTGTGTTCCAATAAAATTTTACTTACAAAAGCAGATAATAGCTGGATTTTATGTGCTGGCTATAGTTTTCTTGACCCTCTATTAACATGTACAGCCTCGCCCTTCAGCAAAATTTGCTCCCTCCTCCTGGCTCCCTGATACCTGCCTGTGGTTATTAAGATAAAACTTCCCTACTCTACATGCTTGTGAAAATGACTCAGAAGGCAGGCCTACTCAATTTATCCCAGTAGTCCCTCAGCCCCACCTACTTTCTGACTCTGAAATATATAAACACAGAGTTGCCTATCAGGATAAGCTAGGAGAAAGACTCACCAAAAGAGTCATCCAAAATACCTAATAGAGGCAGGGAAATTAAGACTACAAAGAAGAGATTTTTCTACCAAGTGACTGTGAGGGGACTGATTATAGGACAGGAATATTTTATGATAGGCAAAGAGAATAAAAATAACAATAATAATAGGTAACACAGAAAGCAGAAATGATTGGAGAGAAGTTGTTAAGACAGAAAAAGTTACCAATGTGGTTTTCTCTTTCTATTCACCTGCTTTTGAGGATCTCAGGCATAGTATAACATTCAAGAGTCTGGGCCTTAAAATCAAGGTGCCTAGGTTTTGAATAGGCTTAATCACTTACTTTCTGTTTGAATTGTAGGCATAACTGTGTCATAATTTTTGCATCTTGAAACAGGGAATTATAATAGTACAATCTCTGAGAGTTTTTGACATGATTAAACAGTGTATACAAAGCACTTAAAATGGGACCTAGCACATGGTAAGCAGTCAGTAAAAGTTAACATTATTATGGGAATCTGGCGACAGAGCCAGCATTCACATAACTGTCAGATAGTAATGAGTCTGCAGACTTTGGAATGGCTAGTTCTGCCTCCAGTGACTGTGTTCCAGAAGTTCTGTTCTGACACAAGATAGAGTTTTGTCTACCAAATAGATCTAAAGGTCTGCTGCTCTAAAATTTTATGGAATTAAACTTTTAGCCACAACACAGGAAAAAAGGGTTCTTTCAAACAACTTAGTAACAAAAGATTTTATCTGTCAGTCAAATCAGTGGCTAATTCCTACCAATTTTATCATAATGTCTAACAAATCTAGACCCAACCCAAATTTTTTTTTGTTCTTACTCTCCTTGTCTCACGTTTATCTATCAGCTAGAATATCTCATGCTTTCTGTTTTACTCTCTTCAATCTATCCTCTGCTATTTTCAGGGTGATATCTGTACAAATAAGATTCCAATGTATATTTTTTATTGCCAAAATTAAAAATTTTCATTCCTCTTCACTACTTGATGAATAAATCCCAAATTACCCAGTTGGACATTCATGATCCTTTACATTTTGGCTCCCTTCCACTATATTTTAAGTTAATGGGATTCATAAGTCATTAACTGCATGGTTAGTATTTTTATATTGAATTTACTTTAAATTTATTTTTAAAATTAAAGCAAAAATTATTTTTTTTGTACAGGTCTATGAATTTTAACACAGGTATAAATTCATACAACTACTGCCATAATCAGAATGGACAGTTACATCACCCCCAAAAATCTCCTCATGCTAATATTTTCTATTCACACACTCTTCTACCACCATTCTTTATCCCTGGGAACCACTGATCTATTTATTGACACTAATTTTGTCTTTTCAAGAATAACACATAAAAAGAATCATACTCTAGGTGACGTTTTGAGACTGGATTTTTTTTTTAACTTACCATAATGTCTTTGAAAATCATCCAACTTCTGTATATTAATAATTTATTCCTTAGCAGCACTCTGAACAATATCCAAATTATGGAAAGAGCCTAAATGTCCATCAACTGATGAAGGGATAAAGAAATTGTGGTTTATATACACAATGGAATACTACGTGGCAATGAGAAAGAATGAAATATGGCCTTTGTAGCAATGTGGATAGAACTGGAGAGTGTTATGCTAAGTGAAATAAGTCATACAGAAAAAGACAGATACCATATGTTTTCACTCTTATGTGGATCCTGAGAAACTTAACAGAAGTCCATGGGGGAGGGGGAGAAAAAAAAAAGAGGTTAGAGTGGGAGAGAGCCAAAGCATAAGAGACTCTTAAAAACTGAGAATAAACTGAAGGTTGATGGGGGGTGGGAGGGAGGGGAGGGTGGGTGATGGGTATTGAGGTGGGCACCTTTTGGGATGAGCACTGGGTGTTGTATGGAAACCAATTTGACAATAAATTTCATATTAAAAAAATAATTTATTCCTGTTTATTGCTGAGTAGCATTCTGTGGTATGAATATACCACAGTTCAGGGCACCTGGGTGGCTCAGTCAGTTAAGTGTCCGACTTCAGTTCAGGTCATGATCTCATGGTTCATGATTTTCAGCCCCATGCCAGGCTCTGCACTGATAGTGTAGAACATGCATGAGATTCTTTCTCCCTCTCTCTCTGCCCCTCCCCCACTTGTACTTTCTCTCAAAATAAATAAATAAACTTAAAAAAGGAAAAAAAATGAATATACTACAGTTTGCTTAACCATTCACCTACTGAAGGGCAACTACATTCTTTTTAGATATTATGAATATAGCCACATGAACATTGATGTACAATTTTTTGTGTGTGGAGAGGACTTTACATTTCTCTGAGATAAATCCTCAATAATGCAACTGCTGTGTCATGTGGTGATTGTGTGATTAATTTTTTAACACACTTCCAACTTGTCAAGGAGAAGGCAACTGAAAGGAGTCAAGGGCCAGTTCCCCCACCCAAAAATATGAGGCAAGCTCACTCCACAGGAGGAATAGTAAAGATGCTGTATGAGGTGCTGGCACTGGTATAGATAAGACTGTAACAAAAGAAAAAATTATTGCCTTTTTTCTCAAGTTCATCTATAGTATAAGAAACAGAATGGTGGCCCTTCTTCATGGCCCTGCCACATAAGCTGACTGCCATGGCAAGAGATCTTACTACCCCAGAAAGTGATTTCATTTTGACTTATTAGTATTGGTGGGTGTGGCCAGAAAGATTGCAAAAGAGAGATATTAAGTTCTTCACCTTGCAGGACTAGACTGTAGAAAAATACAGTATTGGAAGTAAATACTTCCAAGTCCCCGCGAATAATATGTCAAGCCACTCTACCTGCCTCCATTCCTCCAGGACTGGTGGACCTTCAGAGGAACACAACTGTGAATAATTGTCCTAGATAGTAGGTTTTAAGGGACTATGCTAAATGTAAATCATTGTGTGGTGAGTACTTGAGCCACTTCCAATTATAAATGTTAGAAGAATGGGGTTTAAGAACAGGGCAGCAGTAGAGTATAAATGGTTAAGAGTGTGGGTGATGACACAATGGCTCATATACCTAATGTACATATAACTCTTAAGAATTGAGGAAAAAATAATAGAAAAAGAGATCTGACATGTGGTTATCAGAGGTGGAAGGTAGGGAGAGGGGGAATTGGAGGAAGGTAATCAAAAGGTACAAATTTCCAGTTATAAGATAAATAAGTACTAGGAATATACTATACAACATGATGACTATAGTTAACACTGCTGAATGATATATAGAAAAGTTCTTAAAATTAGAGTAAATCCTAAGAGTTCTCATTACAAGGAGAAAATTGTTTTTCTTTTTTTTCTTTCTTTTCTTTATATTGTAACTGTATGAGATTATGGATGTCAGCTGAAACTATTGCAATCATTTCACAATATATGTAAATCAAACCTTCATGCTGTATGTCTTAAACTTATACAGTGAGGCATGTCAATTATTTCTCAATAAAACTGGAAAAAAATAAGTGAACAATACCAGCCTCCCAAAAAGACCAAAACCCAAGAGAAAAATGGGTAAAGTATGTGAATAGACAATTCACATAAAAGATCTAAAAATGGCCCTTAAACATATGAAAAGTTTTCAAACTCACTCAAAATTAAAGAAATGCAAAGTAAAAATACACAGACACCATTTCTCACATAACAGACTGGCAAGAATATGAGAATGAATTCTGTTGGTGAGACTGAAGGAATAGGCACTGATGGTCAGAAGGCAAACTGCTACAACTCTTCTGGTGGTAAATCTGACAAGTCTAAAAATCTACATATATCCTTATTTTTTAATTTCAGTTTTATTGATATGTAATTCATATTCTATACAACTCACCTATTTCAAATGTACAATTCAATGTTTTTTTTAGTAAATTCACAACATTGTATAACCATATCACAATCAATTTTAGAACATTTTCATCATCCCAAAAAGAACCCCCATACACATTAGCAGTCACTCCTCATTTCCCCTCCTACCACTCCCCACCCCTAGCCCTAGGCAATCACTAATATCTCCTTCTTGTCTGTAAATAGCAAAGAGGCATATATGAGGATATGAGATTGAACATTCACAGAAATCATGGGGAGAATGTTGAAGTTGCCCAGGTTGTGAAATTGAGGATTCAAGATATATTTACCTAAATTCCCAAGGAAAAGTAAACTCACAGTGATAACTGTATTAAAAGTGAACAACACCATTGATTTAGACCTAGTATAGCACTATCACTACTAAGTCAAACTTGCTTTCAAAATCCTGAAGAAGGAGTTTTTGAATAATGTTGAGCCAAGGTATTCACATGATTCCAAGGAAAATTTCATAAGTTCTACACTGAGATGCCCTCTAGTTAATCAAGGAATCAAGCAGTTCCTGGGGTTTCTGGATATTATTGGCTTAATCAGATCCATCCATTTGCCCTGGCAAACTCATCTTCCTCTAATTCTCAAAAAAAGGCTAGTTGTGGATAAAGGCAGCTACCCAATGTGAGGAAAAAAACACATGGATACACTACCTTGAAGGATCCCCAAATTTCATGGAGGTCTAATCTACCCATCACAATTTAGAGCAGTAAATACCAGAAAAACTGTCTATGCCAATTGGGGAAGGTAGACTTTATTTTACAGACACTTTTCCTTTTCCTATGACCCTTGAGTCAAAACAGCCCACAAACACCAGAGAGGTGGCAGAGGAATGCTGTCCTGGAAGATTATACGGCCTGTGAATATCCTGATATCAACGTCAGTTGTAGCACAGCAGATGGGTAGTGTGCAAAAAAGAGTTAATATAGCAGACCTGAGACTGCTACTCTTAGAAAAAGCCTGCTTATAAGTTTGATCCTTGGCTAGCATCTGGTAACTTAGGTTTTGGAGTATTTCCAGTCAACAATTAGGTGATTAGGGTGGCTCACTGTGCCTAGACTACTTGTGCAAGCAATGTAGTTTAATTCTAAACACCTGCTTTCCTTCTGGGACTCTGGAGTTTTGGTATGTGCTAAAAAGAGAATACTTATGTGATTAGTCCCCAGTAAAAACCTTGGGCACTTAGTCTCTAATGGGTATTTATAGTAGATACTATTTAACATACTTTGCAGGTTTTTTTTTTTTTTTATGGGAGAAGAGTGCACTATGTGTGACTCCTCGTAGGAAGAAAAGAGCATAAGGAAGCCCACACAGGGATTTATCCAGATTCCACCTGTGTTTTTTTCCTTTATGGTCTAGCTGTGTATCCTTAATGTATTATTATAATAAATCTTAACTACAAATAAAACCATATATTGAGTCCTGTGAGCCTTTCTATCAAACTGCCAAACCTGGGGATAGTTTTGAGGATCTCTGACATATGATGCTTATTCACCTAGCCATTCACAGATAACCCCAATCAATGGTCAAAGAGTGTTCTAAGTCTTGAGGGAAGTGGCCTCTCCTTCAGGTGTGTGGTTCTTCTACAGTACGCTAAAGGGCCACCGCAACCCATTTGAAACTCTGAATATGTATAGTAAGTGAAAAATTAATTCATGCAACAAATATTTATTAAGTACTAACTATATGCCAGGCACTGTGGTCTCAGACTAAGGACAAGCCTTGAAAGCCCCAAATCATTACTATATCCTATCTTGACCATGAAATTCTTCATGCAGTGTGATTTTATTGGACTTCAACATGGAGCTTTCTCCTTCCTAAGGTTTTAATACTATATTGGATGTAACAGAAATTATCATTATGATGGTATGTTTTATCTACTTTCCTGGACTCTCACAACTACTACAATCTAATTATGATGGTATGTTTTATCTACTTTCCTGGACTCTCACAACTACTACAATCTAATGTAAATTAATAGAAACTGAATAAACAATAGAAAAGATCAGCAAAAAATAACAAAAATAAGAATTGAATTTTTGAAAAGATAAGCAAAACTGACAAATTTGTAGCTACACTAAGAAGAGAGACAAATAAAATTGTAAATGAATGATACATTGCAACTGATACCAAGAAATAAGAAGGATCATAAGAGATTACTATGAACAGTTACATGCCAACAAATTGGACCTAGTAGAAATGGACAGATTCCTAGAAAATACAACCTACCAAGACTGAATCACAGAGAAATAGAAAATTTGAATAAACCAGTAATGAGTAAGGATTTTGAATCAGTAATCAAAAATCTGTCAACAAAGAAAAGTCCAGAGCCAGGTAGCTCCACTGGTAGATTCTATCATACATTTAAAAAGAACAAGTGCTAATTGCTTTCAAACTCTTCTCCAAAAATTGAACGGAGGGAATGCTTCCAACTCATTTTATAAGGCCAGCATTACCCTGAAACCAAGGCCAAAAGAGGACACTAAAAGAAAAGAAAACTACAGGCCAATATTCTTGATGAACATGGATGCAAAAGTCCTTAGCAAAATACTAGCAAACCAAATTCAACAGCATTTAAAAAGCATCATATACTATAACCAAATGAGATTATTGGGATGCAAGGATGTTTAATGTGTGCAAATAAAAAAAGTGATACACCACATTAACAGAATAAAAAATAAAAACCATATGACCATCTCAATAGACATTTGACAAAATTCAACATGTTTTCATGATAAAAACTTTCAATAAATAAGGTATAGCAAAAAGTTCTTAGACATAATAAAGGCCATATGACAAGCCCACACCTAACATCATATTCAATGGTGAAAATCTGAAAGCTTCTCCTTTAAGAAACACAACAATGATGCTCACTTTCACCACTTCTCTGAAAAATAGTAAAGTCCTAACCAGAGCAACTAGGCAAGAAAAGGAAATAAAAGACATCCAAAGGAAGAAGTAAAATCGCCACTGTTGGCAGATTACATAGTCTTATGTAGAGAAAATTCTAAAGACTCCACCAAAAACAAAGAACAACGAAATGAATTTAGTAAAGTTGCAGGATACAAATTCAACATACAAAAATCAGTTGCATCTCTCTATGCTAATAATTAACTATCTGAAAGGGAAGTTAAGAAAACAATCTGATTTACAATAGCATCAAAAAGAAAAGATACTTAGAAATAAATTTAACAGAGGAAATGAAAGATCTATATACTAAAAACTGTAGGATATTGTTGAAAGAAATTGGAGGAGACAAAAATAATGGTAGGATATCAAGTGGTCATGAGTTGGGAGACTTACTATTGTTAAAATGTGCATAGTATGAACATTTTGGTATAGTATAGATTAAATGCAATCTCTATCAAAATGCAAGTGGCAATTTTCATTAAAATAGAAAAAATAAAAAAAAATCATATGAAACCATAAGAGACTCTAGATAGCCAAAGGTATCTTGAACAAGAAGAACATACTGGAGGCATCACACTTCCTGGTTTCAAATTCTATCAAAAAGCTCTGTAATCAAAACAGTATGGTACTGGCATAAAAATAGATACATAGTCCAGTGTAACAGAATAGAGAGTCCAGAAATAAACCCACACATATATAGTCTACAAATATTTGACAAGGGTGCTAAGAATGCACAATGGGAAAAAGATAGTCTCTTTAATAAATGGCACTGGGAAATCTGGATATCCACATGCAAAAGACTAAATGTGGGCCCTTATCTTACATCTTACACAAAAATCAACTCAAGATGGATTAAAGACATAAATGTACAATCTTAAACTGTTAAACTCCTAGAAGAAAATATACGGAAAATGGTCCTAGACATTGGTCTTGTAATGAATTTCTGGATATAACACCAAAAGCAAATGCAACAAAGGCAAAAATAAACATGTGGAATCATATCACTAAAAAGCTCTTGCAAGCAAAGAAAACAACAAAATGAAGCAGCAACCCACAGAATGGGAGTAAAAATACTCACAAATAATACTTCTGATAAGGGATTAGGGTCCAAAATATGTAAGGAATTTATATAATTAATTCTTTTTTTTTTAACCTGTATTTATTTTTGAGACCGAGAGAGAGCATGAACAGAGCATGAACGGGGGAGGGTCAGAGAGAGAGGGAGACACAGAATCTGAAGAAGTCTCCAGGCTCTGAGCGGTCAGCACAGAGCCCGACGCGGGGCTCGAACTCACGGACTGCGAGATTGTGACCTGAGCCGAAGTCGGCCGCTTCACCAACTGAGCGACCCAGGCGCCACTATATAATTAATTCAATAGCAAAAAAAAAAAAAAAAAAAAAAAAAAATTAAGAAATGGACAAAGGACCTAAATAGTAATTTTTCCAAGGAAGACATACAAAAGGCCAACAGGTATAAGAAAATGTGCTCAACATCAAGGAAATCAATCATCAAGGAAATTTAAATTAAAACCACATTGGGCTATCACCTCATATATGTTACAGTAGCTAATATAAAAAAGAAAAGAAAACAAGTGTTTCATTTATCTATCCCCACCAGCAACCACCAGTTTATTCTCTATGAGACTATTACTCTTTTTGTTATTGTTTGTTCTTTTGGTTTTAGATTCCACGTGTAACTGAAATCATATGGTATTTGTCTTTCTGACATTCCAATATTGTAATAATAACTTTATATGGTGACACATGGTAACTGCACTTATGATGATGAACATTTCATAATGAATGTAATTATCAAATCACTATGTTGTACACCTGAACTAATAAAGTATTATATACCAACCATAGTTCAATTACAAATAATGTTTTTTTTTTTCATTTAAAAAAGATAAATGCTGGCAAGAGGGTAGAGAAAAGGAAATGCTTGTGCACTGTTGGTGGGGATGTAAATAGGTAGAGCCATTACAGAAAACAGTATGAAGATTCCTCAAAAAATTAACAGTATAACTACCATGTGATCCATAAATCACACTTTTTTATTATTTTTTATTATTTTTCTTTATTATGAAATTTATTGTCAAATTGGTTTCCATACAACACCCAGTACTCATCCCAACAGGTGCCCTCACCAATCACCCATCAACCATCACCCACTTTCCCCTCACCTACCACCCAACAACCCTCAGTTTATTCTCAGTTTTTTTTTAATATATGGAATTTATTGTCAAATTGGTTTCCATACAACACCCAGTGCTCATCCCAAAAGGTGCCCTCCTCAATACCCATCACCCACCCTCCCCTCCCTCCCACCCCCCATCAACCCTCAGTTTGTTCTCAGTTTTTAACAGTCTCTTATGCTTTGGCTCTCTCCCACTCTAACCTCTTTTTTTTTTTTTTCTTCCCCTCCCCCATGGGTTCCTGTTAAGTTTCTCAGGATCTACATAAGAGTGAAACCATATGGTATCTGTCTTTCTCTGTATGGCTTATTTCACTTAGCATCACACTCTCCAGTTCCATCCACGTTGCTACAAAAGGCCATATTTCATTCTTTCTCATTGCCACGTAGTATTCCATTGTGTATATAAACCACAAGTTCTTTATCCACTCATCAGTTGATGGACATTTAGGCTCTTTCCATAATTTGGTTATTGTTGAAAGTGCTGCTATAAACATTGGGGTACAAGTGCCCCTATGCATCAGCACTCCTGTATCCCTTGGGTAAATACCTAGCAGTGCTGTTGCTGGGTCATAGGGTAGATTTATTTTTAATTTTTTGAGGAACCTCCACACTGTTTTCCAGAGTGGCTGCACCAGTTTGCATGCCCACCGACAGTGCAAGAGGGTTCCCGTTTCTCCACATCCTCTCCAGCATCTATAGTCTCTTGATTTGTTCATTTTAGCCACTCTGACTGGTGTGAGGTGGTATCTGAGTGTGGTTTTGATTTGTATTTCCCTCATGAGAAGTGACGTTGAGCATCTTTTCATGTGTTGGTTGGCCATCTGGATGCCTTCTTTAGAGAAGTGTCTATTCATGTTTTCTGTCCATTTCCACACTGGATTATTTGTTTTTCAGGTGTGGAGTTTGGTGAGCTCTTTATAGATTTTGGATACTAGCCCTTTGTCCGATATGTCATTTGCAAATATCTTTTCCCATTCCGTCGGTTGCCTTTTATTTTTGTTGATTGTTTCCTTTGCAGTGCAGAAGTTTTTTTTTTTAATGAAGTCCCAATAGTTGATTTTTGCTTTTAATTCTCTTGCCTTTGGAGATGTGTCAAGTAAGAAATTTCTGCGGCTGAGGTCAGAGAGGTTTTTTCCTGATTTCTCCTCTAGGGTTTTGATGGTTTCCTGTCTCACATTCAGGTCTTTCATCTATTTTGAGTTTATTTTTGTGAATGGTGTAAGAAAGTGGTCTAGTTTCATTGTTCTGCATGTTGCTGTCCAGTTCTCCCAGCACCATTTGTGAAAGAGACTGTCTTTTTTTCCATTGTATATTCTTTCCTGCTGTGTCAAAGATTAGTTGGCAATACTTTTGTGGGTCCAGTTCTGGAGTCTCTATTCTATTCCATTGGTCTATGTGTCTGTTTTTGTAGAAATAACACTTTTTATATACATCCAAAGGAAAGGAAACTTGTGCCTCAAAGAGATATCCAGGGATGCCTGGGTGGCTCAGTCAGTTGAGCATCCGACTCTTGATCTTGACATAGGTCATTATCCCAGGTTGTGGGATCAAGTCCCATCTAGGGCTCCATACTCTCTCCTCTGCCCCTCTCCCATTCTCATGCTCTCTCTCTCTAAAGTAAAAAAAGAGAGATATCTAAACTCGTATGTTCATTGCCACATTACTGACAGTCTTCAACATATGGAAACTACCTGTTATCCATCGATGAATGAATGAATACAAAAATATAATGGAATATTTTTCAACCATGAAACCAAAGAAATCCTGCCATTTGCAACAACATGGCTGTATCTTTAGGACATTAGCAAAGTGAAACAAGCCAGGCACATTAAACAAATACTGTATAATCTCACTTATATGTAGAATAAAAAAGGTGAATTCATAGAAGTAGAGAGTAGAAAGGTGGTTGCCATGGGCTGGGGTTGTGAGGAAGGAATAAGGAGATGCTGGTGAAAGGGTACAAACAATGGTATAAGATGAATAACTTACAGGGATCTACTGTACAACATGACTATAGTTAACAATACTGTATTATATACTTCAAATTTGCTAAAAGTGTAGATCTTAAGTGTTATCACCATAAACACAAACACACAAAATGGTAAATACAATGAGATATCACCTCACACCTGTAAGACTGGCAATCAAGAAGACAAGAGATAAGTTATGGACAGGATGTCAAGAAAAAGGAACATTTATGTACTGTTGGTAGGATTTTAAACTGGTTCAGCCACTAACAACAGTATGGAGGTCCTTCAAAAAATTAAAAAATAGAACTACCATGCACTCCAGCAATCCCACTTTTGGGTATATAACCAAAGGAAATGAAAATAGTTTACCAAAGAGACATATGCACTCTTATGTTTGTTGCAGCATTATTCATAATACCCAAGATATGAAAACAACCTAAGTGCCTGTCAATAAATGAAGAGATAAAGACTGGATTATCCTATGAGAAAAAGAAGTCCTGCCATTTGTAAAAACATGGATGGACCTTGAGGACATTATGTTATATGAAATTAATCAGACAAAAAGAAAAATACCATATCTCATATGTGGAATTCAAAAAACTAAAATCGGGGTGCCTGGCTGGCTCAGTCAGTTGAGCATCCGACTTCAGCTCAGGTCATTATCTCACGGCTTGTGGGTTCAAGCCCCGCATCAGGCTCTGTGCTGACAGCTCAGAGCTGGAGCCTGTTTTGGTTTCTGTGTCTCCCTCTCTCTCTGTCCCTCCCCCACTAGCACTCGTCTCTCTGTCTCTCTCTCAAAAATAAACATTAAAAAAACTAAAATTATAAAAGCAGAGAGTAAAATGCAGCTAGAAGATAAATAGGTCCTGGAAACCAAACACAGAAGACAGTGATTATAGATGACAAAACTGTATTATAAATATTAAACTTGCTAAGATAATAGATATTAATCACTCCCACCACTAGAAGAAATTATAATCATGTGATAGGATAGAGGTGTTAGCAATGGCAATCATATTGCAATTGGAATGTATCAAATCAATGTTATACACCTTCAGAGTACAGGAAGATGTCAATGGAGTAGGAGGACCCTAGGCTCACCTTGTACCACAAAAACAACTAGATAACTATCAAATCATCCTAAATATCCCAGAAATTATCTTAAAGACTGACAGAACAAACATCACAACTAAAGGGAGAAAAGAGGCCGTATCAAAGAAGGTCATTCAGCAAGTGCAGAGACATGCTTTACGGGATGAATAGATCTGGGTGCTGTGGAGGGAAGTGAGCCATGGTCACAGAGAAGGGCAAGAGAGAGAGGAGCACACAGGAGAATGAACAAGGAGAACATTTCCCCAAGGTCATTGGCCTGGAAATTAAGAGAAGCTAAATTTCATGCATTCTACAACCAGCAGGGCTTATAGTCTGGAGTTTTAAAGGTCAGGAGGCTTGGCTGTGACAGAGCCCTGAGAGCACCAGTCTGCTCCTGGAGAGAATGGAGGAAAACACCTGGGGGTAGATGGCATAGAAATAGCAATTTGAAAAACACCTGGTACACACTGGGGGGAGATTATTTGCTCCTCTTAGAGTGCTTCACAGGGAGGCAGCATTCATGGAGATGGCTCTCTGGGAAGAAAAGAATGGCTGGTGACACTTCTCTCTGTCTCCACTCAGCATAAACACATATCCACATGCAGGAAGCAACCCAGCATCAACACTGACTGCCTAACTTGCTTACACCAAGCCCCACCCTGCTGCGTTCTAGCTGGACTGCCCTTCTCAGCCAGCTTGTCTTAGTCCCAGTGCAACAGGACCCTCCCCCAGAAGATAGTACAAAACCCTACCCACACCACATCTCTCAACCAGATAGTTCTGCAGAGCCTCATTTCTTGTGGAAGTGGTGTTGGGTCTCATTTCATGAGCAGACCAGAGCACATCTAGTTAAAACTTGCCACTTTCAGGTCAGGGACCAAACACTGCACACAGAAAGCAAGGAGACCCTCTCCAGACCATTGGCCTGAAGGATAGAGCAGAGAAAACACAAGAGCAGAGTGAAAGGAGCACACACCAGAGACCCTCCCTAAAGCCCTGGACACTATATGACCTCTTCTTCATAGGGCCATTACTTTCAGGAGCAGGAGACATAACTATTTCTATGCTGTCTACTCCCAGGTGTTTGCCTCCATTCTCTCCGGGAGCAGAGTAGTGCTCTCAGCGTTTATCTAACACTGCAGATATTTAGACAAAATGCCAAGACAGAGGAATTTATTCCAAATGAAAAAACAAGGGGCACCTGGGTGGCTCAGGTGGTTCAGCATCCAGCTTTGGCTCAGGTCATCATCTCACAGTTCATGACCATGGGCTTTGCATTGGGCTCTGTGCTGACAGCTCACAGCCTCGAGCCTGCTTTGGATTCTGTGTCTCCCTCTCTCTCTGACCCTCCTCCACTCATTCTCTCTCTCTCTCTCTCTCTCTCTCTCTCTCTCTCTCTCTCTCCTCTCTCTCTCTCTCTCAAAAACAAATAAACATTAAAAAATTTTAAAGACAAATGAAAGAATAAGATAAGGCCATGGCAGAGATATAAGTGTAACAGATATAAGTAACATGCCTGAAGGGGAATTTAAAGCAACAATCATAAGGATATTCCCTGGGCTTCAGACAACAATATAAGGCATTAGTGAGACCATCACCATGGGGATAAAAGAGCCCTCTCCATGAATGCTGCCTTCCCTGCAAGAAATATTAAAGGGGACTCCTGGGTGGAAAGACCAAAAGTGACAAAGGCAAGAAAAGATCAGAGAAAATATCCAGAAACAATGACAAAACAAATAATAAAGTGTCAATAAAACATATCTATCAGTAATTACTTAGAATGTAAATGGACTTTATAAACACTCCAATTAAAAGACATAGGGTATCAGAGTGGATAAAAAACAAGACTCATCTATATGCTGCCTACAAAAGACTCATTGGAGACCTAGAGACACCTGCAGGTTGACAAGAAGGAGACGGGGAAACATTTATCACACAAATGGATACCAAAAGAAAGCTGGAAGCAATACTTATATAAGACAAACTAGATTTTAAAACAGACTGTAAAAAGAGAAAAAGAGAGGCACTATACACTCATAAAGGGGAGATTCTAAAATTAAGATATAACAATTGTAAATATTTATACAACCAACATGGGAGCCCCCAAATTTATAAAACAATAACAAACATAAAGGAACTCATTGAGTATATAGTAATAAAAAAGAATTATAAAGTAATAATAAAGGAATTTAATACCCCACTTACATCAATGGACAGATAATCTAAAAAGAAAATAAACAAGAAAAGATGGTTTGAATGACACCCTGGATCAAATGGTCTTAACATATATATTCAGGACATTCTAGACTAAAACAGGAGAATGCACATTCTTTCCAAGTGCACATGGAACATTCTCCAAAATAGATTACATATTACCTCACAAATCAGGTTTCAACAAATACAAAAAGAATGAAGTCTTATCATGCACCTTATGTGACTACAGCACTATGAAACTGGAAGTCAACCACAAGAAAAAAATTGGCAATACTACAAATACATGGAGGTTAACCAACATGCCACTAAACAATGAATGGGACAACCAGGATATAAAAAAGAAACAAAAAAAAATACCTGGAAAAATATGAAAATGAAAACACAATGGCCCAAATCTTTGGGATGGAGCAAAAGCAGTCCCTAGAGGGAAGTATATAGCAATATAGGCCTAATTCAGGAAGCAAGAAAAATCTCAAATAAACAACCAAAACAAAGCTTAAAGCCAACAGAAGGAAGTAAGTAATAAAGATTAGAGCAGAAATAAATGATATAAGAAGACAACAACAACATAACAGATCAATGAATCCAGGAGCTGAATCTTTGAAAAATTAATAAAATTGATAAACCTCCAGCAAGACATTTAAAAATGCAAAGAGAAGGGATCCAAATAAACAAAATCACAAATGAGAGAGGAGAAAGAACAATCAACATCACAGAAATACAAACAATTATAAGAGAGAATATTATGAAAAACTACATGCCAACAATTTGGACAACATGGAAAAAATGGACAAATTCCTAGAAACATATAAACTACCAAAACTAAAACAGGAAGAAATAGAAAACTTGAACGGATTGATAACCAGCAAAGAAATTGAATCAGTAATCACAAACTCCCTACAAACAAAAGGCCAAGACCGGATTGTTTCACAGGCAAATTCTACCAAATGTTCAAAGAAGAGTTAATACCTATTCTTCTCAAACTATTCCAAAAAAAATAGAAAAGTAAGGAAAAATTCCAAATTAATTGTATGAGGCCAGCATTACCCTCACTCCAAAACCAGATGGAGACACTACTAAAAAGATAACTACAGGCCAATATCCCTGATGAACATGGATGCAAAAACTCTCAATAAAATACTATCAAAGCCAACCCAACAACACATTTAAAAAATCATTCACTACTATCCAGTGGGATTTATTCCTAGGATGAAAGAGTGGTTCAATATTTTCAAATCAACATGATACACCACATTAATAAAAGAAAGGAGAAGAAACATGATTATTTCCATAGATGTATTAAAGGATTTGACAAAGTACAATATCCATTCACGAGGAAAACCCTCAACAAAGTAGGTTAAGAGGGAACACACCTCAACATACTAAAGGCCATTTATGAAAAACCCACAGCTCACATCATACTCAATGGGGAACAACTGAGAGCTTTTCCTTCACAGTCAGGAAGAAGACAGGGATGTCCACTCCTACCACTGTTATATGACAGAGTACTGGAAATCCTAAGCACAGCAATCATAAAACAAAAAGAAACAAAAGGCATCCAAATAAGCAAGGAAGCAGTCAAATTGTCACTCTATGCAGACGACGTGATACTCTATATAGAAAACCTGAAAGATTACATCAACAACTGTTAGAACTCATACATGAATTCAGTAAAGTAGCAGGATACAAAATCAACATACAGAAATCTGCTGCATTTCTATATACCAATAATGAAGCAGCAGAAAGAGAAATTACAGAATTGATCCCATTTACAATTGTACAAAAACAATCAGATACCTAGGAATACATCTAACAAAAGAGGTGAAAGACCTACATCCTGAAAACTAGAAAACAGTGATGAAGGAAGTTGAAGATGACACAAAGAAATGGAAAAACATCCCATGCTCATGGATTAGAAGAACAAAAATTGTTAAAATGTGTATACTACTCAAAACAATCTACACACTTAATGCAATCCTATCAAAATACCACCAGCATTTTTCACAGAGCTAGAACAAACAATCCAAATAGTGGATAGTCCAAACAAAGGAATCCAATAGTGGAAGCAATTTTGAAAAAGAAAAACAAAACTGGAGGTATTACAATTCCAAATTTCAAGTTATAATACTAATCAAAATGGTATTCTACTGGCACAAAAATAGATACATAGATCAATAGAACAGAATAACAAACCCAGAAATGAACCTACAACATTATGGTCAGCTAATCTTCAACAAAGCAGGAAAGAATATCCAATGGTAAAAAGACAGTCTCTTCAAAGGGTGTTGGAAAACTGGACAGCAACATGCGAAAGAATGAAATTGGACTACTTTCTTATACCATACACAAAAATAAATTCAAAATGGATTAAAGACCTAAATGTGAGACAGGAAACTATAAAAATCCTAGAGGAGAACACAGGCAGTAACTTCTTTGACATTGGCTGTATCAACTTCTTTCTAGATATATCTCCTAAGGCAAGGGAAACAAAAGCAAAAATAAACTATTGGGACTTCATCAAAGTAAAAAGCTTCTGTATAGCAAAGAAAACTTCAACCACAAGGACTCAAAACTAAAAGGCAACCTATAGAATGGGGGAATATATTTGTTTTTTGTTTTTTTTAATTTTTTTTTCAACGTTTATTTATTTTTGGGACAGAGAGAGACAGAGCATGAAAGGGGGAGGGGCAGAGAGAGAGGGAGACACAGAATCGGAAACAGGCTCCAGGCTCTGAGCCATCAGCCCAGAGCCTGACCCGGGGCTCGAACTCACAGACCGCGAGATCGTGACCTGGCTGAAGTCGGACGTTTAACCGACTGCGCCACCCAGGCGCCCCAGAATGGGGGAATATATTTGTAATGACATATCTGATAAAGGATAAGTATCCAAAATATGTAAAGAACTTATATAACGCCCCAAAAAATGAAAAATCCAATTAAAAAGTTGGCAGGATACATGAATAGACATTTTTCCAAAAAAAGACATACAGATGACTAACAGACACATGAAAGATGCTCAACATCACTGATCATCAGGGAAATGCAAATAAAAACTACATGGGATATCACTTCACACTTGTCAGAATCGCTAAAATCAACAACACAAGAAACAGGTGTTGGTGAGTCTATGGAGAAAGGGGAACTCTCTTGCCTTCCTGGTGTGAATGCCAACTGGTACAGCCATTCTGGAAAACAGTATGGAGGTTCCTCAAAAAGTTAAAAATAGAAATACTCTAAGATACAGCAACTGTACTACTAGGTATTTACTCAAAGGTTATAAAAATACAGATTTGAAGGGACACATGCACCCTCGTGTTTATAAAAGCATTATCAACAATAACCAAATTATGGAAAGATCCCAAGTGTCCATTGATAGATGAGTAAAGAAGTGGCATATATATACTATGGAATATTACTCAGACATAAAAAGAACGAAATCTTGCCATTTGCAATGATATGAATGGAACTAGAGGGTGTTATGCAAAGGAAAATAAGTCCATCAGAAAATGACAAATACCCTACAATTTCACTCATATGTGGAATTTAAGAAACAAACAAGCAAAGAAAAAAGGGAGAGTGAGGCAAACCAAGAAACAGACTTAACTATAGAGAACAAACTGACGGTTACCCATTGGACAAGGAAATTGATTAAATAGATGATGGGGACTAAGGAGTGCACTTGTTGTGATGAACACCAGGTGTTACATGGAAGTGTTGAATCACTATATTCTGTACTTAAAACTAATATCACATTGTATGTTAACTAACTGGATTTTAAACAAAAACTTTAAAAATGTACACCTTAAATTTACACAATGTTGTATGTAAAATATATCTCAATAAAAATATTTGTCAAAAATGGTAACTATGTGAGATAATAGAAGTGTTAATTAGCTTGATTGCCACAATCATTTCATAATGTATATACCTATCAAATGATCACATTATATACCTTAAATATATACAATTTTTATCTGCCAATGATATCTCAGTAATGCTGGAAAAAAATTAAGTATCTGTGTCTGAAACTTAGGACTCAAATAATTAATTGGGCTACTAAAATAAATGTTGCAAGTGAAATAAGTCTGTGTTTCATTGCATCATTAATTAGTAATATCAACCATGAAGTTAACTTAATCTAAAAAGAACAAAAGCTGTTAACGCTTCAGGAATTACTGCATACATAACTATGAATAAAGAACAAAGCACAACTCTGTTGAAATCCTTGTTTCCAATACAGAATTTGAATAAAACGTGAGTCATAGCAAAATCACAAGTTTCTCCATGTCATAGACATTTAGGAATCATTAAACAGTGAGTTTCAAAATCATAAATGTCAGTATCTTACTATACTTCCATTATTGTACTTGTGTCATTGAACACCTATTCCCCTGACGAGAACATGAGCTTCATGGGGACAGGCTTCCTGTTTCAGTGTTCTTTTTATACCAAAGTTGACCTAACACAAAGCAATCATTCCAAAAACATTTGTTGAATTAAATTACCTAATTGGTCCGCTTCCAGGCCACTCTCCTCTCCCAAATCCTGCTAGTTCTTTTAGAAAAATCTCTGATAATGTCATTCCATTGTCTCAAAACCTTTAATGACTGTTCATAGTAATCTGTTTTACAGGATTACGTCCACACACCCTGATGGGGCATATAAAGACCTTCACACTGTTCCCTCAGCCTATATTCCCAGTCTCAGTCCCTGCCTCTCCTCTTCACACCATATTAGCTGTTCCTTGAACACTTTTGGATTTTTATTACTCTATACCTTTGCCGACTCTGTTTCCTCTTTCTGAAAGATCCGTCCCCTCTCCTCTGCCTAGCAAACATTTATTAAAGCTCAGTTTAAACATTACTACCTTTGTATCTTTCCCTGACCCCTCACAGAATTAACGTCTCCTTCTTTGTTTTTCTGTACCAATATGTTTATTTATTCCGAAAATGGACGAAGGGGTAAGGGAAGAAGAGAAGGAAGGAGGGAGCGTTCTGTGAACGGACTTACCTAAGCAGTGATTGCAGCACTACGCGTTAAGCACATTGTTGAAGCAGCAGTGGGAGGATGGGGTTGGATAACCTTTAAGTCTTAAGATGCTGTGGCTGGTATCTTTCGCACCGCGTGTATGTGTTGACGGGGGAAACAAAGAGAGACAGAAAAACATAAAGATCAGAAAGGAGATGAGGGGAGGACGCAGTGCAGTAAGAGCACATGGGCAGACCCAAATTTCTTCCGCTTTATTGTTTTGCGGAGGTCTAGGTCTGCATCTAGAGCTGTATATAGCTAGGGGGTGGAAAAAGAGGAAAGGGGAGGGACTGCATTTCCTCAGAACTTGCCTAGCCTCGACTGCTCGACTGCCAGGCGGATCACCTTCCGCTCCAGGGTTGTCAGTTCCTCCTTGCCATGACTCATGCCTATTGTGCCAGGCAGGGAGCACTCTGCCCTGCAGCCTTACAGGTGGTATCGACCGGCTCGGGGAGACAGTTCCCGCCAGGCTACGCAGTGGAGCGCCGCACAGCGCGCCTTCCCTCCTCCTAGCTGCCAGCCCAGCAGTTCCAACCCAGCGCCAGCAGGCCTGCTTGGTCGATCTTCGATCCAAAGATGAGGCGCGGCTGGAAGATGGCTCTGTCCTGGGGGCTGCGGTGCTGCCGCCGAGTACTTTCCTGGGTGCCTGTGCTTGTTATCGTCCTCGTTGTGCTTTGGTCCTACTATGCCTATGTCTTTGAACTCTGCCTGGGTAAGTGGAGCTGGGCACCTAAGGTGGGGAAATTATACTTCAGCTTGTCTGTCGTACCCTTCACACTGGTGTCCCCTTCCCCTGTGTTCTTATCCCTCACACTGCGGGATTTTTTTGTTTGTTTAGGGGAGCGTGCTGTTTGTTTTTAGCTCTCTGGAGACCTCCTCGTCTTCAACCTCTAGCTTCCCACAATATTTCTTGCACCTTCCCACGAGGGTCCTACCATGTCGCCATCGCTTCTTACCTAGGGTTTCTTACGTTATTCCCTAGCCTTACTCACAAGAATGTACTGGCTCTTTCCACTAGAGCCCCCTTTTCTCATACAGGACAACTGCTTGTGCCTGGTGTTCTCATTCCGGGGGACTCCTACCGTACAGAATTGAGGAAACAACACACCCCATCTCGGTAAACTGCTTACACTATGAATCCTACCAATACATACAACTAGGAGCCCCACATTTTCACATTCCTTTCTACTAGGAATCCCAAAATATTTCCTGTACTCTCTTATAAGCTCTCTTTTTTCCAACACTGGAATTCATCCTTTTTCTGTGATCCTCTCACACTGGCTGAAGTACCTCACATCTTCTCCCACTTAGGGCCCCACCATATGCCTTGTTTTATTCCACTGGGTGTCCCGTTTTCACACAGTGAAAATGGGCCCTTTATTCTCTTTCCCTATGGGCTTTACCGTTTTATCATCTTCTCCAATAGAATGGGACTCCTACAATATATCTTGCCCTGTCCCCTCATTTAGAGACCCTGATTTTATCACACTGGGGTTCCCCTTATTCTTCTGCTTTCCTCCTTTGAGGAGCATTCACTACTTTCCATTAGGGTTCCCATATTATTTTCTGACCCTTCATACTAGGCACCCTGCTTTTGTCACAATATGGTCATGCCTTGTCCACTCTCTTCTCACAGTAGTGTCCTTTTTACCCTCCCACAAGGTTTTCCACAAACCCCTTCAAAGGGCCACTACTTTTCTTTTGTTTTAAAGTTTATTTATTTATTCTGATAGAGATAGGGAGTGGGGGAGGGGTTGAGAGAGAGGGAGAGAGAGAATCCCAAGCAGGCTCTGCACTGTCAATGCAGAGCCCCACGTGGGGCTCTAACTCACAAACTGTGGGATCATGACCTGAGCTGAAATCCGGAGTTCAAGGCTTAACCAACTGAGCCATTCAGGCACCCCCCAAGGGCTGCTACTTTTCTAATGATAATCCTGCCTTGTTATATTTTTGGAAACCTACTCCCCACCTGCTGCAGTCCTCTTTCATTGATAGCCCTACATTTTGTCATCCACTTTCTCTAGGGTTTTATTATTATTATTATTATTATTATTATTATTATTATTATTTTATCTTACTTCCGTGTAGGGTTCCTTGTCCCCTGTCTTCTCAACCTAGGAAAACACCATCCTTTCCCACTGGGATTTGTAATATTTCCTTCTCAGTCCAATGAGAGCCTCATTTCTTGTCCCGTCTCATTAGACCACCCCTTTTGTAAATCTAGAGAGTACTCTTGTACCCTATCCTGTCACATTAGGGAGCATTTCATTCCCTTTTTAGCTATCAAATGGTCCCCACAGCATATTTTATGCTTTCAAGCTCAGAATTACATATTTCCAGACACAAACCCCAACATCCTAACCTGTATGTTCCCAAATTGTATTACCCAAGTCACCTATCCTTATCCCTAATGATTTTATAGTGTTCTTATCAATTCACAATGGAGTTTTCATATTATATTCTGTCTCCTCACAACAGAGCTTCTGTTTTTCTTACAGTGAGATCTCCCCTTGCCTCTGTCCTCTCACATTGAAGAATTTCCTTCTCTTCTCAAAGGAGATTCACTAATAGTTATTGTCACTTCAGTATGAGAAATCCCACTTCTAGAACCTTTAAACTTACGTCCTGCAATCCCTAATCATTCAGTGTGAGGATCCAGCATACTTCTAATCCCTTCATACTAGGACTCTTATTTGTCCCATTGATCATCCACTCACTGCCAAGTCCTTTCAAGATTCCTTTATTTATACCAGATTCTTAAAGATGGGGTACTGATTTGTTCAACCCCAGGACCTGACCCTACTTACAACTTCCTTCCTTACATACCTGACAAAGCAATAGTGTACTCCAGGTAGATGGGGATTAAATAGGGAGCCAAGAGATAACTCTGTTTCCCAATATAGAACTTTCTTCTAATTAACTGTGCATGAGAGTTTGAATTTTTCACTTCTTCTTCTTAGATTTATTATGGAAAATGTAGAGAGATGTTAAGAATAAATTCAATTCGTTGCCTTTATAAATGCAAGTTTAGGCTGTTTTTCATTTTATCTCAACCTTTCTCTCAACAATAAACCTCAGCTTTATGAAGTAGTATTAAGTGGGCTGTGCAATGATTGGGAAGTTTTTCTATTCTCAGACTATTTGCCATTTTGCTTTCTTGAATGATTGATTGAAGGGTTAAAAGTTCAACTCCAGAGGCACCTGGGTAGCTCAGTCACTTGAGCCTCCAACGCTTGATTTTGGCTCAGGTCATGATCTCACAGTTCATGTGATTGAGTCCTATGTTGGGCTCTGCGCTGACAGTGTGGAGCCTGCTTGGGATTCTCTCTCTCTCTGCCCCTCTCCTGCTCACAGGATCATGTTCTGTCTCTCTGAAAATAAATATATAAACTTAAAAAAAGTGCAGCTCCGTTATTATACTATGGACTTTGCTCCTAAGATCAATGCCTAGTTGTTGTAAATAAATATTGTTAAATATATTTTGGAATTTTGCAGTACTGACTTACATGAGCTTTGCCAAGCAATCATTTTAAAAATTAATAATGATAATGGCTAACATTTACATAGTGCTTAATCTGTTTTAGGCAATATTCTAAGTACTGTAGATATATTAACTGTCTATATTAAATCAGTTAATCCTCACAATAACCATACAAAGGAGGTACCCTTATTGTCCCCATTTTACAGATGTGCAAACTGAGGCAAAGACCAAGTTACAATTAGTGAAAATAATCAAAGGTAACTTAGAGCTTATTTACTTTGTTTAATTTAGCATATTTGCAGAGCACTTGTTATATGCACTGTTTTAAAAGACACACATACACACAAATTAATCCTCATAAAAACCTTATAAGGTACATACTCATTATGCCCATTTTAAAGACAAGAAAACTGAGGCACAGACATATTAAGAAAGTTGTCTAAGATCATAGAGCTAGGAAATGACCACACTTGGATGGCAACCCAGGCAGTATGGTTCTACAGTCCATGCTTCAACCACCACGATGTCTTAACTCTCTGCCTTCTCTCAACTAATACAGAGGTCAAAACATGTGACTAACAGGCCAAATGCACCCTGCAGATGTATTTTATTTGGCCTGCACAGTGTTTTCTTAACATTTTGTATCAGTTACCATTATTTAAAAACCAGGAGAGTAAGGTACCCTTGACTTCCAATTCTGGCTCCACCTTCATTCTATCATCTTCATTTTACCATCTCCTGAAAACTTTGTTTCAGAGAGGGTAAATCAAATCTTCCCAAAGTCAAATGTTTAGTAAATAATGGAGAATTGGATGCCAAAGATGCCTGAAACCAAAGAAAACAACCTAATTACCAGATTTGAATTTCAATATGACTCAAAAAGTAATATTAAGGACCTAACTTCTTTCTAGAAATAGAACCTGATGTCTTTATTGTAATTTCAGGTTAGAACTGAAGCCAAAAGTGGTATTTTGTCTTGTAATTTTGTCTAACAAGCTTGAATTCTGCCACTTACTAACTAGGAGACCTGAGGCAGGTTACCTAATCTTTCTCAACCACAGTTGCCTCACATGGCACCTTGCTTATAGGGTTGTTTATTCATACCACAGATACTTGCTTAGCACCTACTATATGCCATTTATAGCATTGTTGTTGTGAGATTTAAATAATATGATGTATCCAGACAACAAGCTTTGGGGTACCTGGGTGGCTCAGTCAGTTAAGTGTCTGACTTCAGCTCAGGTCATGATCTCACGGTCTGTGAGTTTGAGCCCTGTGTTGGACTCTGTGCTGACAGCTTGGAGCCTAGAGCCTGCTTCAGATTCTGTGTCTCCCTCTCTCTCTGCCCCCCCCCGCTTGTGCTCTGTCTCTCTATCACAAATAAATAAAATGTAAAAAAAAAATTAAATAATATGATGTACCCTGTATGTCTTCATTGAAAAAATGTTCATTTATATCTTCTGCCCATTTTTAACTGGATTATTTGTTTTTTGGGTGTTGAGTTTTATAAGGTCCTTGTATATTTTGGATACTAACCCTTTATCAGATATGTCATTTGCAAATATCCCATTCCAAAGGTTGCATTTTAGTTTTGTTGATTCTTTCCTTTGCTGTGCAGAAGCTTTTTATCTTGATGAAGAATAAACTATTGGGACTTCAATAGTTTATTTGTGCTTTTGTTTCCTTTGCCTCAGGAGATATATCTAGTAAGAAGTTGCTATGGCCAATGTCAAAGAGGTTGCCACCTGTGTCCTCCGTTAGGATTTTGATGGTTTCCTGTCTCACATGTAGGATTTGATCCATTTTGAATTCATTTTGTGTATGCCATAAGAAAATGGTCCAGTTTTATTCTTCTGCATATTGCTGTCCAGTTTTCCCAGCACCCTTTGTTGAGGAGACCGTCTTTTTTTCCATTGGATATTCTTTCCTGCTTTGTCAAAGATGAGTAGGCCATATAGTTGTGGGTCCATGGGTTTTCTATTCTGTTCCATTGATCTATGTGTCTATTTTTATGCCAGTACCATATTGTCTTGATCACTACAGCTTTGTAATATAACTTGAAGTCTGGAATTGTGATGCCTTCTGTTTTGCTTTTCTTTTTCAAGATTGCTTTGGCTATTGGGGTCTTTTGTGGTTCCATACAAATTTCAGGATTGTTTGTTCTAGCTCTGTGAAAAATGCTAGCAGGCACATGAAAAGACATTCAACGTTACTCATCATTAGGGAGATACAAAGCAAAACTACAATAAGATCTCCTCACACCTGTCAGTATGGCTAAAATTAAGCAACACAGGAAACCACAGGTTTTGGCGAGGATGCTGAGAAAGAGGAACCCTCTTACCCTGTTGGTGGGAATGCCAACTGGTGCAGCCACTGTGGAAAATAGTATGGAAGTTCCTCAAAAAGTTAAAAATAGAACTAGCCTATGATCTAGTAATTGCACTACTAGGTATTTACCCAAAGGATACAAAAATGCACCCTGATGTTTATAGCAGCATTATCAACAATAGCCAAACTATGGAAAGAGTCCAAATATCTATCGACTAATGAGTGGATAAAGAAGAAGTGGTATATATATATGTTCAATGGAATATAATTCAACCATCAAAAAGAATGAAATCTTGCCATGTGCAGACATGGGTGGAGCTAGAGAGTATTATGCTAAGTGAAATATGTCAGAAAAAGACACATACTATATGATTTCATTCATATATGGATTTAAGAAACAAAACAAATGAACATGGGGGAAAAGAGAGAGAGGCAAACCAAGAAACAGACTTTTAACTGTGGAGAATAAACTGAGGAGTGGTGGGTAGGGGAATGGGTTAAATGGGTGATGAGTGCTAAGGAGGGCACTAGTGTTGGGCACTGGGTATTGTATGTAAGTGGTGAATAACTATATTTTATATACATATTACATTGTATGTTAACTAACTGGACTTTAAATAAAAACTTGAAAAAAATAATATGCACATAAAGCATGTATTCCAGTTGATAGCACATTATAAGGGCTCATTAAATAGTAATCTGTTATTACTATTATGAATGAGGATATAAGGGATTCTGCTTGGCTCAGGAAAATAAGCTTAGACTTTTAGACAGTGAGAAAAGTAACAGGATCCATTTTGTAGGTAAAATTCATATAACATAAAATTAACCATCTTAAAGTGTACATTTAGTACATTCACAATGTTGCACAACCATCACTAATATCTAGTTCCAAAACATTTTCATCACCACAAAAGGATACTTCACAGGCATTAAACAGTCACTCCCCCTTCTCTCCTCCCCCTAGTCCCTACCAACCACTAATCTGTGTTCTGTCTTTATGGATTTACCTATTCTGAATGTTTCACATATATTGAATCATACAATATGTGGCCTTTTGTGTCTCGTTTCTTGCAGTTACCATAATGTTTTTGAGACTCAACCACGTTGTAGTATGTAACAGTACCTCATTACTTTTACTGGTTGAATAATAGTGCAATTGTGTATATATGCCATAGTTTATCCATTCATCTGTTGATGGACATTTGGGTTATTTCTACCTTTTGTCCATTCTAAATAGTGCTGCTATAAACATTTGTGTACAAGATTTATTTGAATACTTGTTTTCCATTCTGTTGAGTAAATACCAGAGAGAAGGGTGGAAATTGCTGGGATGTGTATTAAATCTATATTTAATTACTGAGGAAGCCTCCAAATTATTTTCCACAATTTTGCATTCTTACAAGTAATAAAGGAGGATTCTGATTTCTCCTCATCCTTACCTCATTCTCTCTTTTTATATATAACCATAATAGTGGGTATAAAGTGGTATCTCATGATATTGATTTGCATTTCTCTGATAATCAGCGATGATGAGAATATTTTCCTATGCTTGTTGGACATCTGTGTATCTTTTTAAAATAAATGGCTATTTAAGTTCTTTGCCCATTTTTAAATTAGGTTTTCTTTTGTTACTGAATTGTAAGATTTCTCTGTAAATTCAAAATACTCTGTCCTTTTCAGATTAATGATCTGCACATATTTTCTCCCATTCCATGAGTTCTATTCTCATTTTCATTTTTTAAATTTTTTATTTAATTATATTTTTAATTTATATCCAAGTTAGTTAGCATATAGTGCAGCAATGAGTTCAGGAGTAGATTCCTTAATGGCCCTTACCCATTTAGCCCATAACCCCACCCACAACCCCTCCAGTAAACCTCTGTTTGTTCTCCATATTTAAGAGTCTCATAGGGTTTGTCCGCTACCCTGTTTTTATATAATTTTTACTTCCCTTCCCTTATGTTCACCTGTTTTGTATCTTAAAGGCCTCATATGAGTGAAGTCATATGACATTTGTCTTTCTCTGACTAATTTCGCTTAGCATAATACCCTCTAGTTCAACCCACATACTAGCGAATGCAAGATTTCATTCTTTTTGATTGCCGAGTAATACTCCATTGTATATGTATACCACATTTCTTTTTTTTTTATTTATTTTTTATTTTATTTTATTTTATTTTTTTTTATTTATTTTTTAATTGATATATGAAATTTATTGTCAAATTGGTTTCCATACAACACCCAGTGCTCATCCCAAAAGGTGCCCTCCTCAATACACATCACCCACCCTCCCCTCCCTCCCACCCCCCATCAACCCTCAGTTTGCTCTCAGTTCTCAACATTCTCCTATGCTTTGGCTCTCTCCCACTCTAACCTCTTTTTTTTTTTTTTCCTTCCCCTCCCCCATGGGTTCCTGTTAAGTTTCTCAGGATCCACATAAGAGTGAAACCATATGGTATCTGTCTTTCTCTGTATGGCTTATTTCACTTAGCATCACACTCTCCAGTTCCATCCACGTTGCTACAAAAGGCCATATTTCATTTTTTCTCGTTGCCACGTAGTATTCCATAGTGTATATAAACCACAATTTCTTTATCCATTCATCAGTTGATGGACATTTAGGCTCTTTCCATAATTTGGCTATTGTTGAGAGTGCTGCTATGAACATTGGGGTACAAGTGCCCCTATGCATCAGTACTCCTGTGTCTCTTGGATAAATTCCTAGCAGTGCTATTGCTGGGTCATAGGGTAGGTCTATTTTTAATTTTCTGAGGAACCTCCACACTGCTTTCCAGAGCGGCTGCACCAATTTGCATTCCCACCAACAGTGCAAGAGGGTTCCCATTTCTCCACATCCTCTCCAGCATCTAGAGTCTCCTGATTTGTTCATTTTGGCCACTCTGACTGGCGTGAGGTGATATTTGAGTGTGGTTTTGATTTGTATTTCCCTGATAAGGAGCGACGCTGAACGTCTTTTCATGTGCCTGTTGGCCATCCGGATGTCTTCTTTAGAGAAGTGTCTATTCATGTTTTCTGCCCATTTCTTCACTGGGTTATTTGCTTTTCGGGTGTGGAGTTTGGTGAGCTCTTTATAGATTTTGGA
>NW_024420043.1:0-4649 GCF_014898765.1 Herpailurus yagouaroundi | reverse complement strand
GAAGACACTCTCATGAGAAGTGATCCCAAGTCCATGTCAATCTCAGTTTTCCATGTGGATCCATTGTGCTTTTGATGTACAGCCTGAGAGGACAGTGGCCTTGTACAGGGAGGAAACACCCCCTTTGTGGAGGAAGAAACAAGTCTATGTTTGGAGTCATTTCTTCCTCCTGCCCTTCTCCTTTTGGCTAAGGTGAGCTTCACCCAGGACACTTTGACCACACATAGTAAAGGCCAACCAGCTCTGCCTTAAGTAAAGATTATTCATTACAAGGTTGTTTCAAGGCTGATTCATGAAAACACTAAAAATATCTTATTGGAGTATATAGGACTGAATATAGTAGGGCCTCTATCTCTGTTGAAGTGAGATTCATATTTTGAATATACTGATGGGCTCACATTACCTCAAGGGTAAAGGACTTTGCATAGATGGCTGCTTGAAAAATCCTGATGATTTGTGCTCAACTCATTCGTTTCATTCCTGAGGTGGGTGAGACGCAATGCTTTTGAATAATAGAAGCAACATTATAATTTCAAATTAATGCTGAATAAAGTCCAAGAACACCTCAAAAATCACAATTTTCCTAGTTACAATATCCAATACCAACTGCTCACACCCACCAGTACTGTGGCAAAGTCATGTCTGTTACCTCAGAGTCATCTCCTAGAAATCGCACTTCTAAAGATTTCTAGGCCCAACTGGAACCCATCTTGACTATTTTTTTGGGTGCTTTTTATGGTTCACCCCCACAATGGGTTCAGGGACACAGCCCCGGGTAGAGGAAAGGGCATAACTTTGGAGGGGTCACTGCTAAACATTGGGATCATGATAGTTTTTATGATGTCATTTCTATACCCTGATTTGTCATGTAGCAAACTTGCATTGCTTTTGAATTTTATTTTAAGATGTGTTTTTGACAACAATTCACATGTTACTTAATATTAAAAATCTTGCATATTACTGAACACGTAGACAGGACATGTGACATCCGATGGTTAGAAAGGCCTGAATCGGGTTGTGTCATGATCATTTTTGTCCCCTCTTCTCGAACAACAACTTTTGCCTCTGTTACAAAACAAAATCCGGTTTTCTTTTCGGATCCCCACTGACTCCATCTGCCTACTTAGACCAGGTCCGTTCTTGGAGAATCGGAGTAGGTACTTGGTCTGAGTGTGTCTTTTCCCCCGTGGAGGACAGACACCAAGTACTACAGACAGTGGCACAAATAGTCTTCTCATTAACGCTGTGCTGTAACTTCCTTGGTTTCCTTATGTCACTTTTGTCCAGACACAGAGGCAGGAGTGAGATGGTCCCAGCAGAAGCACACACACTGTCGCACACAACCCTGGTTTCCTTCAGCAACGTTCTTGGGCACTTTTACTGCCTGAAACACGATCTCCTAGCCTTCATGGAAGGTTGCTAGAAAATTGCCCTCACGTGTTCTTCATCTGGAGACTGAGAAGAAGATAGACTTTCAAGTAGGTCTCTGTGTGTCTCCACTTTGGGGGTACAGATTTCTCTCCCAGTAACAGGACAAGGGTGGATGTTGTGGGGTACTGAGTGTGGATTCTGTGAAACCTGTTTCCTCCCCAAGATCAACACGCCATGTTTCTCCCCCCCTGCTCTGTGCCCCAGTCCCCAGGGATTATGCTAATGGGCATCTTTGCTCTGATATGCATTGACTGTTGGTCAATGGAAGTTGAAGTTCAAAGAAGCATCACCATGTCCCTTGACAGAAGCATTTTTTTCGGGCATTAGATGGACGTCCAAACCTTTGGATTCAGGGTCCTGGGAGAGAAGAAATAAATGCTTCCCGTGGGTTAATTGGTATAAAAGGGAATGGCCACTTCCACTCGCACCTGTGTTTTCCTGAGCATAACCCTCTGTCTCTGGTGTAGATGGCACTATGTGTTGGCCCCTGCGAGGATGCAGACCCCCTTCAGGGAGGGAACCCTGAGCTCACTCTGCTCCCACCTCCCAGCCTCCTCCTGATGCTTCCACTGACTACTTCCAAACAGCAACCAGAGAATAAGGAAACCCACCCATGCGGTCCATGAGGGTCCACCTCATAATGCCCAGGGCGAGGTAAAGAGAGGCGGACAGTCCATCTGGACTGGAGCAAAAGAATGAAATCAAGCAGACAGTCAGATAAGTGGGTTATATTTGCCTCCATGTAGATAACACAAGTTGGAGACTCAGGAGATTTTATCTAGTTCCTTTCATTTCACTCTCCACAAAACCACCAAGGTCCCATCTCTAACAGAACAGGATATGCTTTTCCAGTTGAGAAACGTAGCAGAGAGGAGCATGTAGATTATTTGTAATGCTGTCGTTCTTCAGTTAGATCAAGGATTCCAGGTATTTGTCGAGTTATGAAGTAAATGATCATCACCTAAGTAAAACAAAATTAATAACTTACAGAGATATCTGTGTAGATAAATGATTACAGTGCTTTTTGACACAATATTATGATGAATCCAACTCTGTGTTCTTGACGTCCTTTAATAGAATAATCAATTGTACAGCAGTGAAACCATCCCAAATCTTATTAAAAGAGACCAGAGAATTGTCTTCCACCTTAACAATGTCAGCTACAACCCAGCCTCTCACCTTTGTTATAATTGATCTATCTTTTCTGTCCTTCCTTCCTCTTCTCCCTTGCCACCTTTAGGTCGACATATAATTGTTTCGATCACAAACTGACCCTTCCTATGTACTGCAGTTCTGTTGTCTTTTCTTTTAACTTCTAAATTGAAGTTACAGACTGATTACCAAAATCTGCAGTTATATTCCGAAAGTGGTAGAATTAGCATCTTTAGCCCATAGGTCAACATATTTCTTTGATTACCTTTCTTTGCTCGGCCAAGAAGAAGAATTGGGTTCTTTTTGAAAATTAACAAATATAATGTGATTCTGATAAGATTTTAATGACAGGTATTTTTTGCTGAGAACTCCTATGTCCTAGGCACAGTATTAAGCACTTTACATACTTGTTATGTGATGCCTCGTTATCAGAGGAGAGAGGAAAGGGACTCTCATGGTTATCAATGTACCCACACAAATGTCACTAACCCTGCCCCAGGTATCTGGGTTGACATAATTTCCTATTGACTTGCATTCCTGTTTGGAGACAGTGTATGTTGAAATGGTGTGATTATCTCAGAGAGAAGTTAGGTGCCCAGAGATTTTCAGTAATTGTGAAAAGCTCAATCTGAAGGCGCTGACCGTGAACAAATTTGAATTCATATCCACTTTGCTCCACTGGCTGCCAGATAAAGTGCTGGATGTTGGGTCTGTCCAGGAGCTCTTGTGATCATCATGAACATTCTTCAAATGTACTACTTTCAGGGAGGGAAGAATTGATTTTTAGAGAAGAAGAGAAATATTTCCAAACAGTCCAAGTTGTTTCAATGTATTGTTGGGTCACTTTGAACTCTCTTAGTGCTCTTAACTTTACAAGAACATACTCTGGCATTTGTGAGCAAATATGTGTTGTCCCAGACCTGCTGCCCCGCCCAGCAGGGCCTGGGGAGGAGAGTATGAGGGTCACTCATGAGGCCACGGTTAAGGAGTCACAGTGGGCACACATCTGGAAGACTTACTTTTGCAGACAGTTTGTCCCGGAACCCAGTCTGCTAGAAGAGTAAAAAAGGGTAGGAAAAATCACGTATCTTCTTTGTTCTGTAAACTTGCTTTAGCAGAAAGTGTAATAGATCAACTACATGGAGAGGACTTAAAACCTCGCAGTCAGAATTAAGTAAACAACCAAAATGTGCAATGAGGATGATATTTTGGAAATTTTTAGCTGGTAGAGTTTTCTTCTCAGACATGCATCATGTCACTGGGAGTCCTTCTTCTGTTTAAGGAAAACCATGAGAATTAGTTCCATGAAAGTGAAGCTGTGCCCAAAACAAGCTCATTTTTTTCTATTAAAGAGTTTTTTTTTAATATTTATTTATTTATTTATTTATTTCTAAGAGAGACAGAGAGAGAGTGTGTGCGTGTGTGCTTGCGTGTGTGGGGGGGTGGTGGGCAGAGAGAGCGAGACACAGAATCTGATGCAGGCTCCAGGCTCCGAGCTGTCAGCCTGGAGCCTGACACAGGGCTCAAACCCACCAACTGTGAGATCATGACCTGAGCTGAAGTCGAAAGCTTAAGTGACTGAGCCACCCAGGCCTCCCCAAGCTCACTTTTCAAAATTAATCATGAGCTAGTGAGCTTGAAAGTCAGAATAAAATGAAAAAAAAATGGTTGTTTTTTTTCCCTGTATTTCAAGTCTCTCATTTATAGATTTGTGGGTAAGCCTGGCAAACTGGGAACACAGAGTTTCACTAGAAGTTCTAGATGCAGAAAAGTGGGGGGTGTTCAGTCGACCAAGTTCACATGCAGGTCAGAGAAGGGCTAGCACTCGGGGCTGGTATGTGATGTGATGTGTTGGGGAGACAGTAAGAGAATGTATTTTCTGATTCCCTGTCTCTGAGGGTCTTATCCAAGGTAGGATAAAAACTTCCACAGAAACCCAAAGCACATGGAGGGAGAACTTGAGAACATCCGGCTGATGTCAAGCTTCTGGAACACGGCCCTGGAGGAACACCACCAACAGTGGAGACATCAGCACAGACCAGCCCAAACCAGCCCTGACTGTCCCC
>NW_024420042.1:1802-4014 GCF_014898765.1 Herpailurus yagouaroundi | reverse complement strand
TTACACTTTCTCTCTTTTTTCATATCATTAGCACGGGCTAATTAAGTTAATAATACACAGAAACGAATGCATTTTTAATATTGTGGAAACATTCCATTTTTCTTTTTTCCCATCCCTATTGCTTTCCTAAGGTGGGAAGGGTAATGTGGGTAATTTGGACAGCATTCTGGGGGAAATGAGGATTAAGCTCCCAGAAAAGGAACAGAAAAAGCTGACAGAAAACCTGCTACTTAATGGTGGGGATTTTAGAAATAACTGTGTCTTTGAAGGGAGTTAGCGCTTGTGAACACGCATACCAGAATTTCTAAAGCACTCAGAAGATATTTGCAGATCTTAAGGAGGGATTAATTCCTAATGTAAAAGTCCTATTTCTTCATTTTTATAAACTCCAGGGAGCAGAATGAAGTTCTGTTTGTAGTTCATGTTTCATTTAACACTCTCTGAAAAAACTTCCTTTCCCCCATCATCCCTATATCCTCAAAATATTCAGATTTATATCTTCAGATCAATTTTCTCACTCAAATATTGTGTGTTGTAAGTTTTATAGGACTTTTCTTTCTTTTTAAAGTTTATTTTTGAGAGACAGAGACAGAGAGAGTGGGGGAGGGTCAGAGAGCGAGGAGAGAGAGAGAATCCCAAGCAGGCTCTGCGTTGTCAGCACAGAGCCCAACGCAGGACTGAATTCCACGAACCGTGAGATCATGACCTGAGCTGAGATCAAGAGTCAGACACTTAACCAACTGAGCCACCCCGGTGCTCCGCTCAAGGAACCTCGTAATCTGTTGCAGTCTGTTCAAGTCTCAGTGCCATGGTAGAAAGCTGGTTTCATAGACAATGCAGAGATCGAGACCGAAACTTCTCTTATTTTCTTCCAGTTTCTTCTTTGTCGTCTCCCCATCCTACCCCCATGTCCTTCTAGTCTGAGGCACCGAATGTCCCTTTTTGGGTTATCATTTACTTTATTGGGACTAATTACAATTTCATTATAGTTAGTAGCTTTATCAGAGGACTCTGTGAATACCCAGAACACCCCAAAACGAAACCCTATATCCTTTAGCTATCACCCTTTTATTCTCTCCCCACCACCCTACGAGCCCTAGGCAACTTACTAATCTCTTTTCTGTCCCTATAGATTTACCTATTCTGGACATTTCATATAAGCGGGATAGTATGTAGTCTTTATGATTAGCTTCTTTCACTTAGTATGATGGTTTCAGGTTCATCTATATTGTAGCATGTATCAATATTCCATTCTTCCTTTTTTCCAATTTCTGGTGGTAAGATGCACATAACATAAAGTTTACTACCTTAACCATTTTTAAGTGTCCAGTTCAGTGTTATTAAGCACCTTCACATTTTTTGTGCGATGACTACCACCATCCGTCTCCAGAATTGTTTTCATTTTGTAAAATTAAAACTCTGTATCCATTAGGGGCGCCTGGGTGGCTTGGTCAGTTAGGCGTCCGACTTCGGCTCAGGTCACGATCTCACGGTCCGTGAGTTCGAGCCCCGCGTCGGGCTTTGTGCTGACAGCTCAGAGCCTGGAGCCTGTTTCAGATTCTGTGTCTCCCTCTCTCTCTGCCCCTCCCCCGTTCATGCTTTGTCTCTCTCTGTCTCAAAAATAAATAACCGTTAAAAAACAAAAACAAAAACAAAAAAACCTCTGTATCCATTAAACAAACACTTCCCATTGTCCCCTCCCACGAGCCCCTGACAGCCACCCTTCTACTTTCTGTCTGTATGGTTTTGACTAATCTAAATACCTTATATAAGTGGAATCATGCAGTGTCTATTTTCGTGACTAGTTTATTTTACTTACCCTAATGTCCTCATGTTTCATCCAGGTTGTAACATATGTCAAAATTTCCTTCCTTCTTAAGACTGAATAATATTCTACTATATGTATATATATTCATTCATCCATCAGTGGATACTCGAGTTGCTTCCACATTTTAGTGATTGTGAATATGTTCTGTGAACATGGGTATACAATTTCATTCCTTTTTGTTGCCTGATAACACATTCTGTTGTATGTGTATATGTTGTGTTTATTCACTCATCCTTTGATGGGCATCTGGGTTCTTTCTGCCTTTTGGCTATAATGAGCATTTCCAAATGTATACAACGTAGGAAGAATAATATAATGAGTGATAAAGAATAAAGAATAATAGAATGAACCTAGATTCAACAGTTATGAAGATTCATCTCACTT
>NW_024420042.1:0-1792 GCF_014898765.1 Herpailurus yagouaroundi | reverse complement strand
AGACACAGAACCCAAAAGCAGGCTCCAGGCTCTGAGCTGTCAGCACAGAGCCCAATGTGGGGCTCGAACTCACAAACCATGAGATCATGACCTGAGCTGAAGTTGGACGCTCAACCAGCTGAGCCACCCAGGTGCCCCTGCTTTTAACTCTTTAAATTGTAACTCAGCTTGTAAAGAGCTGTACATATATATTGTAGTTTTGTTCTTTGCTTGAAAATTTTAGCAATTATGCTAGATTGTGAAGTCATTCTCTTTTAGCAGTATATTCATGTAACAGCACCAACTATTACTATCTTAAAGAGATATTTGCACCCCCATGTTCATCGCAGCATTATCTGCAATACCCAAGACAAAGACACAACATGTCTCTTGACAGATGAATGAAGAAAATAGAATATATATATATATATATATATATATATATATGTACATACATAATACATAATAGAATATTCTTTGACCGCAGAAAAGAAGGAAAGCCTGCCATTTACAAGGATGAAACTTGAGGGCATTATGCTAAGTGAAATAAGTCAGACAGAAGAAAACAAATACTATGTGATACCTCCTATGGGTGGAATCTAAAAAACCAAACTCATAGAAACAGAGACCTGATTGGTAGCTGCCAGAGGCAGGGGGTTGGGGAGAGGAATAGGTGAAGGTAGTCAAAAGGATGCAAACTTCCAGCTATAAGAGGAGTAAGTTCTGGAGATATAACGTAAGGCACGTTGACTATAATTAACAACACTATCATACTTTTGGAAATTGCTGAAAGAGTAAATTTAAAAGTTCTCACCATACACACAACCAAAAATGTAACTATGTGAGATGACAGATGTGTTAACTAACCTTATTGTGGTAATCATTTTGCAGTGGATATATATGCATATATTGTACACCTTAAACTTATACACTGTCATATGTCAATTATTCAATAAAACTGGGGGAGGGGCGCCTGGGTGGCTCGGGGGTTGAGCGATGGACTTCGGCTCAGGTCATGATCTTGCAGTTCGTGAGTTTGAGCCCCGCGTCGGGCTCTGTGCTGACAGCTCAGAGCCTGGAGCCTGCTTCGGATTCTGTGTCTCCCTCTCTCTGCCCCTTCCCTGCTCATGCTCTGTCTCTCTCTGTCTCTCAAAAATGAATAAACATTAAAAAAATTTTTTTAAATAAGATAAAACTGGGGGAAAGGGGGAAAACATTCATGTCTGTTAGTTGAAGATAATAATATACGTTCATGAATTTTTCTAAATATTTTGTATTCATTCCATTTTTTCTTTCCTTTTCATGTTTTCAAGGAGGGAAGATTGATGTAAATAACCTGGATCCTGTTTTAGAAGCCATGGAGGTCAAGCTGACAGAAAAGGAACTGAATCTGTTAAAGGATCTTCTGCGTGGTGAGCATTATAGAAAACACTGTGATTTTAAACAGATGTTGTGCTTGCAGGATTAATTTTGACTGTTTTGAAGGTTTAAATTATTTGTTGCCTGAAGGCATTTGAATAGCTTGCAGAAGAACTCAGGGAGGAAAAAGGCTGTGTGGTTTTTTTTAGTTTTTTTTTTTTTTTTTTTTAACGTTTATTTATTTTTGAGAGAGAGCCAGACAGAATGTGAGTAGGGGAGGGGCAGAGAGGGAGACACATAACCCGAAGCAGGTTCCAGGCTCCAAGCTGTCAGCACAGAGCACAATGCCCAGGAACCGTGAGATCATGACCTGAGCTGAAGTTGATGCTCAACTGACTGAGCCACCCAGGTGCCCCAAAGGCTGTTCATTTTTGTTGCTTTAAAACCTCTCATC
>NW_024420041.1:0-2724 GCF_014898765.1 Herpailurus yagouaroundi | reverse complement strand
AATCTCCAGGAAATAACAACAGCTAATGAGCTGATCAAAAAGGATTTAAATAATATAACAGAAAGTGAATTTAGAATAATAGTCATAAAATTAATCGCTGGGCTTGAAAACAGTATAGCTGACAGCAGAGAATCTCATGCTACAGAGATCAAGGGAATAAGGAACAGTCACAAGGAGCTGAAAAACGCTTTAAATGAAATGCATAACAAAATGGAAACCACCACGGCTCGGATTGAAGAGGCAGAGGAGAGAATAGGTGAACTAGAAGATAAAGTTATGGAAAAAGAGGAAGCTGAGAAAAAGAGAGATAAAAAAATCCAGGAGTATGAGGGGAAAATTAGAGAACTAAGTGATACACTAAAAAGAAATAATATACGCATCATTGGTATCCCAGAGGAGGAGGAGAGAGGGAAAGGTGCTGAGGGGGTACTTGAAGAAATAATAGCTGAGAACTTCCCTGAAGTGGGGAAGGAAAAAGGCATTGAAATCCAAGAGGCACAGAGAACTCCCTTCAGACGTAACTTGAATCGATCTTCTGCACGACATATCATAGTGAAACTGGCAAAATACAAGGATAAAGAGAAAATTCTGAAAGCAGCAAGGGGTAAACGTGCCCTCACATATTAAGGGAGACCTATAAGACTCGTGACTGATCTCTCTTTTGAAACTTGGCAGGCCAGAAAGAGTTGGCACGAGATTTTCAGTGTGCTAGACAGAAAAAATATGCAGCCGAGAATCCTTTATCCAGCAAGCCTGTCATTTAGAATATAAGGAGAGATAAAGGTCTTCCCAAACAAACAAAAACTGAAGGAATTTGTCACCACTAAACCAGCTCTACAAGAGATCCTAAGGGGGACCCTGTGAGACAAAGTACCAGAGACGTCACTACAAGCATAAAACATACAGACATCACAATGACTCTAAACCCATATCTTTCTATAATAACACTGAATGTAAATGGATTGAATGTGCCAACCAAAAGACATAGGGTATCAGAATGGATAAAAAAACAAGACCCATCTATTTGCTGTCTACAAGAGACTCATTTTAGACCTGAGGACACCTTTAGATTGAGAGTGAGGGGATGGAGAACTATTTATTGCTACTGGAAGCCAAAAGAAAGCTGGAGTAGCCATACTTATATCAGACAAACTAGACTTTCAATTAAAGGCTGTAACAAGAGATGAAGAAGGACATTATATAATAGTGACAGGGTCTATCCATCAGGAAGAGCTAACAATTATAAATGTCTATGCGCCGAATACTGGAGCGCCCAAATATATAAAACAATTACTCATAAACACAAGCAACCTTATTGAGAAGAATGTGGTAATTGCAGGGGACTTTAACACCCCACTTACAGAAATGGATAGATCATCTAGACACACGGTCAATAAAGAAACAAGGGCCCTGAATGAGACATTGGAACAGATGGACTTGACAGATATATTTAGAACTCTGCATCCCAAAGCAACAGAATATACTTTCTTCTCGAGTGCACATGGAACATTCTCCAAGATAGATCATATACTGGGTCACAAAACAGCCCTTCATAAGTTTACAAGAATTGAAATCATACCATGCGTACTTTCAGACCACAATGCTATGAAGCTTGAAATCAACCACAGAAAAAAGTCTGGAAAACCTCCAAAAGCATGGAGGTTAAAGGACACCCTACTAACGAATGAGTGGGTCAACCAGGCAATTAGAGAAGAAATTAAAAAATATATGGAAACAAACGAAAAGGAAAATACAACAATCCAAACGCTTTGGGACGCAGCGAAGGCAGTCCTGAGAGGAAAATACATTGCAATCCAGGCCTATCTCAAGAAACAAGAAAAATCCCAAATACAAAATCTAACAGCACACCTAAAGGAAATAGAAGCAGAACAGCAAAGGCAGCCTAAACCCAGCAGAAGAAGAGAAATAATAAAGATCAGAGCAGAAATAAACAATATAGAATCTAAAAAATCTGTAGAGCAGATCAACGAAACCAAGAGTTGGTTTTTTGAAAAAATAAACAAAATTGACAAACCTCTAGCCAGGCTTCTCAAAAAGAAAAGGGAGATGACCCAAATAGATAAAATCATGAATGAAAATGGAATTATGACAACCAATCCCTCAGAGATACAAACAATTATCAGGGAATACTATGAAAAATTATATGCCACCAAATTGGACAACCTGGAAGAAATGGACAAATTCCTGAACACCCACACTCTTCCAAAACTCAATCAGGAGGAAATAGAAAGCTTGAACAGACCCTTCACCAGCGAAGAACTTGAATCGGTTATCAAAAATCTCCCAACAAATAAGAGTCCAGGACCAGATGGCTTCCCAGGGGAGTTCTACCAGACGTTTAAAGCAGAGATAATACCTATCCTTCTCAAGCTATCCCAAGAAATAGAAAGGGAAGGAAAACTTCCAGACTCATTCTATGAAGCCAGTATTACTTTGATTCCTAAACCAGACAGAGACCCAGTAAACAAAGAGAACTACAGGCCAATATCCCTGATGAATATGGATGCAAAAATTCTCAATAAGATACTAGCAAATCGAATTCAACGGCATATAAAAAGAATTGTTCACCATGATCAAGTGGGATTCATTCCTGGGATGCAGGGCTGGTTCAACATTCGCAAATCAATCAACGTGATACATCACATTAACAAAAAAAAAAAAAAGAGAAAAACCATATGATCCTGTCAATCGATGCAGAAAAGG
>NW_024420040.1:0-4411 GCF_014898765.1 Herpailurus yagouaroundi | reverse complement strand
ACTTAGGGATATGGCAGTTGGCAGAGAAGTTCTTCCCACGTTGATGCCTGTGAGGGTGGCATGAGCGGCCTGAGTCTAGGAAGGGGTGGGGCCCATCGATGCCAACTCAGCAGCTTCCAGGAGCTCTGATGGCATATAAGGCTCCCAGGTCCTTACAGGGCACCCCGAGGGGAGGGCATAGACCGTGACCAGGCAGAGAAGCAGCGGACAGAGAGCCGGAGACGGTGAAGGGACTGACATGGAGGCTGGCGCCCGGGCCTGGGACAGGTAACCCCAGCCCCCTGCATGGCCCCTGCTCCTGAGCCCCTGCTCCGGGCTGATGGGGACCCGCCACTCCCTCAAGGTCTCCTCCCGGGCCTCTGAGGGCTCCTCCTCTCCCTGCCTCTCTCCTGCTGGCCCGTCCTGGGCCCACTGTGCCCCTGGGGCTGATGCCCAGTCTGCTTGTCCGGCCGGCCTCCCCAGGCTCCCGGGGACTCATCCCCAACACTCCTTAGCTTCCTCCGCCCCCCCCCCCCCCAGGGAATCCATCCGTGCTGCTAGGGAATCCCTTCGGAGCTGTGGGCCAGGAAGTCTCTTTTGGCTTTACGATTTCGGTTTTGCAAAGGGCACGCATTATTTTTGTAACACAGAAATTCCCATGATTGTTTAAGAAAAATGGTCTCTGGTATTCTCTTTCTCGGCACAGGCATGTGTAGGGCCTCGGTGTACTATGTGGCAATGGTTACTTACCCTTGAAGTCTAGGGGGAAAGGCCCCAGGGGAGTGGGTCAGCGGGGACAGGGATGGGACACCGAGGCCAGGAGGTGGGATGGGAGCCTACCCGAACAGACAGAGAGGCCCCATCTGAGGGTCTGAGTGTTCCATGCTGCTCGGGGGGTGGGGGGGGCACCTGTGAGCAGAGTGGGCTGGCCCCCCTGGAGCCCCCACAAGGGGTCCCAGAGGGAGGATGGGTGGCTCCAGCAAAGCGAGTGGAAGCCTGTCCTCTGTGGGTCTGGCCGGTATGTGGGGTGCAGGGGTCAGGGGTGTGAGGTAAGGGATCCAAAGAAACCAGCAAATGGCAATGAGCCCAGAAGAGATAGTTTAGGTTTCTAAAGCTGTAAGCATCTTTACGTCTTATGTGAAATCTCTCTTCTGTTCCAAACATACGTCAGTAAGATGACACTCCCTCCTCCAGGGGGGCCCCGGTCTTTGAGCTTCTCCCCCACCCCCCTGTTGGCAGTTGCCTGCTGGACAAGGACACCTTCTTGGAAAACTTCCACCTTGAGTGGTGGCCAAATAAGGCCTACCTCTGCTACGAGACGGAGCTCCCCAGCGGTGACCCCGGGGTCCCTCTGGGCCAACACAAGGACATCCTGTGCAATAAGGTGAGTGGCCCAGGCTGACGACAGCACGCAGGGCCTCCCAATCCTGGGACGTTCAGGGGAGATGTTTCCCAGTGGACACAGGGGTCCCCCAGAGCGGTCACCTGGGGTCCCTGCAGCTGCTACACGTCGGCCTGGAGTCAGGTGGGACTGTTCCTGCTGTGGTCGCTGGCTTGGGGCCACCCATGGGAAAGCAGTCACAGTGGCCCAAGGTCTGGCACCGTCAGCCCCTGTCACCCGAAGCCCAGGGCTCAGCCACTCCCCTCCTGCGGTGCCTCTGAAGGAGGGTGAGGACAGAGGAAAAGGCTTCTGGACAAGGGGTCAGCTTTTCCCCAGGCCTCTGCCTGGGACAGCCTCCCACCAGAGAGCCCGAGTCCTGTTGGCTCTCAAAGATCCCCCCCCCCGCCCGTCATTACAGGGGGCTCTGGTAGGACCCCCACCAACTGCTTGCAGATCCCGTCAAGGGCACTGTTCCCCACGCCAGCATGGCCCGGGGAGGCCCTGTCAGTGTTGGGGTACCCATCACGCCTCCCCAGAATCTGCACTTGCACTCCCGACCTGAGTCGCCCCCTGTTCCTGGTTGATAATCCTTCCCTCAACAGGTTGGACCAATCTCCACAGTCCTAGGAGCCCCCACAGTGACATTCATCCCATGGACCCTGGGGGCCTCTCTCCTTGGCGCCCCTCCCCCCTTGTCACTGCACAGGGAGCCCTTTTGTATCCCACAGGTGGGAGTGGGGTTGGGGGGGGTGGATCCCTCCCTGGAGGATGCACTCACTTCCCTGGCATCAGGCCAGTGACCTTGAAGCCCACCCGGCCTCCTCCCTCCCCACTAGGTGAGCATCCAGAAGCCCCCTCCTTTGGGCGCAGACCTGGCGGGGCTCCAGAAACTCAGTAGTCAAGTTGAATCCCATTTGAATGCAATAGCTTAAAAGCCAAACTTCATGCCAATCCCACGATGCGTGAAATGGCAACAATTTAAATGAAGACCTATCGGGGACAGAGTGGCACAGACCACAGTGAGCGGGGCAGGATGCCAAGTCCTCCCCGGGTCCGGGCGCTGGACAAACGCCCCGTCCTGTGCTGGTCCTGGAGGGCTGGGGGCGCTGGGGGCGCTGGATGCTGCCTGAAACCCTGCGCCCTCTGCCTGCTGAGGGGGGCCCTCCTCTAATTCTGTGCTGGAGGCCAGGACCTCGGCCTCCTCACGCTGGTCCCCTCCTCCCCCGCGTTCACAGCAAATGACACAACCCTTTCCTGCCTCCTCTATGCTCGGCCTGCCCCGGGGAGGTCAGCCGGACTGCCCCGCGGGGTTGTGCCGGCTGCAGCGGATCCAGGCCTGGGAGCTGCTTTCTGTCCTGGAGAACAGACACGTGACCCCACACCCCTTCGCCTCCCACCTCTATACCGAGGAAGGATTTCAGAATGGGTTGCGCCTCCTGTGGGGGGCCGGGGCCCGCATCGCCATCATGACCTCCACCGGTCCGTGTGGAGCTCCCGGGGTGGGCGGTGGGCAGGGAGAGGCCTGGGGGGACTGGCTACGAAGGCGTGGGCAGGAGTGGAATCCCTGGCGGAAGCCTCTGGTGGCTGCACAGGCCAGGCTGACCTGGGACGGCAGGGGACAGCGGAGCGTGCTGGAAGAGAGAGTTGGGGGCAGGAGAGGAGTCTGGAACGGGCCGGAGAATAGCGGACGTGCAAGAGAGACGTGGGTGGGGTGTCCCGAGAGGAGGGGAATCCGGCTGGCCGAGACTGCAGGCTGAAGAAAGAGTCCCGGGGGTTAAGGAGTCGCCCGGAGGACAGAGGGCAGCGGCGCCGTTATGAAGGGCAAAGCCTGTCCCCGAGAGTCAGACACCCTGTGGCCACCCCTGTGGCCCGGCTCTCCTCCTGCCCCGCCCCGCCCCACTGCAGAGTTTGAGCACTGCTGGGAACCCTTCGTGGACAACCAGGGAAGAGCCTTCGAGCCCCGGGACACGCTGGTCTCCCAGAGTCAGGACCTCGCTGAGACGCTGCAGGTCACAGGTGAGCTCCCTCCTCCCCAAGGCCTCCCCTGCCCTCCTCCATTCTGTCCTCTCTGGCCTTTCCCTGTCCCCCTCCTCTTCCTCTGGGTCACCTGCTCGCTCCCAGGGTGCCAGCTCCACCCCTGCCCCACCCAGGCCTCCTGCCTCGGCTTCCCCACCTCCTCGTGTCCCCCTCCCTTCCCATCTTTGTGGCTGCCAGACCACTTCTGTGTGCCCTCTGTCCACCTGTCTCACTGCCCGCCCCACTCACCTTCACCCTCCTGTCCTGGAGCAGAAAGCCTGAAGGGTGGGCCTCAGTCCCGCTAAGAACGCAGGAGGCCTCTGTTGGACAGCAGAATAAAACACTTCCTCCCAAGAAACGTACACTTGCCCTTCACCGTCATCCCCAGATTGATGTAATGAAGCCAGCAGAAGGCAATGAGCCCAGAGCAAATAGTCTTAAAAAAAAAAATAAGAAGAAGAACTGAGTTGGTTTGCTTGTCATTGAAAATCTCTCTTCTGTTCCAAATATACATCATGAAGATTGCACTCAGCGCTGTCAGAAGAGTTTTCAGAGTTTAGAGAAGTAATAACTGTAATTGATTCTGGGCAACCCTATGGCCAGGGATCTAGAGACCAAAAACCTCCTCCTACAAGCCATCCTGTCAGCAGCACTGACTGCAAGTGACAGCCACGCTCTGCAAGAGAAGAGGAAGGAGTCTGCTGGAGAGGAACCTCCCCTCTGAGGTCAGGTGGGGGCGGGAGGCTCTCCAGTCCTCACCCCTCCTGACTGGCCTGCCCCGGAGAGGAAGCCAGAGGGAGGGACTTCCATGCCCAGAAGGCGAGCTCTGCCCCTTCCTGACACAGCGCACGCGGTGCACAGACAAGGGACTGGACGCGCAGGGGACTGGGACCGGCACCCAGGCGGGATCCCTCCCGCCGCCGGGCTCACCGTGGCCCTCGTGCCAGGCTCCGTGGAATCCAGACCCTGCTGAGTGGAATCCCGGCTGCTGGTGGGCGTGCACGAGGCCTTCCCGAAGGACAGCAAGAGTCCCCG
>NW_024420039.1:0-1971 GCF_014898765.1 Herpailurus yagouaroundi | reverse complement strand
GCTAATCTGCCTAACCCCCAAGAAATGAGATTATTCTTCCTGCTTTATAGGTGAGAAAATTGAAGTTTTTTTTTTTTAAGATTTTTTTTTTAATTTTTTTTTCAACGTTTATTTATTTTTGGGACAGAGAGAGACAGAGCATGAACGGGTGAGGGGCAGAGAGAGAGGGAGACACAGAATTGGAAACAGGCTCCCGGCTCTGAGCCATCAGCCCAGAGCCCGACGCGGGGCTCAAACTCACGGACCGTGAGATCGTGACCTGGTTGAAGTCGGACGCTTAACCGACTGCGCCACCCAGGCGCCCCTAAAAAACAGACTTTTAACTGTAGAGAACCAACTGGTGGTTACTAAAAGGGGGAGGATGGATTAAATAGATAAAGGTAATTAAGAGTACACTGATCATGAGCACTGAATCATGTAGAAAATTGGTGAGTCACTAAATTGTACACCTGAAACTATAACTATTTTATAACTAAAATAACATGGTATGTTAACTATACTGGAATTAAAATTCTAAAGTTTTTACTTTTGATGAAATGTATTTTATCCTTTTTTTTTTCGTTGCTGTGCTCAAATGTCATACCTAAGGAACCATGGCTCAATTCAAGGTCATAAAGATATACCACTAAGTTTCATAATTTTAGCTCCTACCTTTAGATCTTTCATCCATTTTCAGTTAATTTTTGTATTTAGCATGAGATAATAGTACAAGTTTATGTTTTTGGCATGTTAATATCCTATTTTCTCAGAGTCATTTGTGGAAAGGACAGTTCTTTCTCCATTGAAAATCCCTTGTCAAAGATCAATTGACTATAGATACATGGGTTTATTTCAATTCCACTGATACATATGTGTGTCCTCAATTCCAATACCACATAGTCTTGATTACTGTAGCTTTGTAATAAGTTTTGAAATTGGGAAGTGTGAGCCCTTCAAATTTGTTCTTCTTTTTCAAGATTTTTTTTGAGCTGTTCTGTGTCTCTTACCTTTCTGTATCAATACAGCCTTAGCTTCTGTAAAAAGGGAATTGTCTCCCAATCCATGAACATGAGATGCCATTCCATTTATATAGGTCTTTAATTGTTTTCAACAATGTGTTGTAGCTTTCAGAGTACAAATCTTTCCCTTTGTTTGCTAACTTCATTTCTTAAGTGTTTTATTCTTTTTGATGCTATTACAAATGAAATTATTTTCTTAATCCAATTTTTGGATTATTCATTAGTAATGAATAGGAACCTACCTGATTTTTACATGTTGATCTTCTTGTATTCTGCAGTCACTCTAAAATTTATTTATTGGCTCTAATAGGTTTTATTTTGATTCGTAAGGATTTTTTATATACAAGATCATGTCACGTACAAGTAGAGGGAGTTTTACCTTTTCCTTTTCAATCTGGATGCTTTTTTATTTTTGCTTAGTTTCCTTACTTGGTTAGAACTTCCAACACAGCATCGAACAGAAGGGATCAGAGCAGACATTCTTGTCTTGTTTCCGATCTTAGCAGGGATTGTTTACTTTTTTTGTCCACAGTATCTAGCAGAATACTTCTTAGCCTTTTTGGGATCATGCATCCTTTGAAGGATCTGATCAAAGTTATGGTGCCAGTTCTAATAAAACCACAAGCATAATAAGTACATAATATTTCACTTATAATTTAAGAGACTTCATAGCCTTAGCACAGTGCCAAGAGTGTAGTAGAAATTTTGTGAAAATATGTCAAATAGCTGAATTCATGTGGTATTTTAATAATAATGAGGCAAACATACCACCTTTATACTTTTACAGTACTTCGATATTCTCTATCCCTGTTGATCCTCACTGTGATTCTATGGTTTGATTGCTGAGATACTGGTAACCCCATTTATGAGAGATTAAACATAGACCCTGAGTAGTTAATAAATTAGTGATGGAACTAAGACCACCAGCACTCCATCAGAGCACTGTTTTTATAAAACCTATAGAATATATACT
>NW_024420038.1:0-4622 GCF_014898765.1 Herpailurus yagouaroundi | reverse complement strand
ATGCGTATATTATTTCTTTTTAGTGTATCACTTAGTTCTCTAATTTTCCCCTCATACTCCTGGATTTTTTTATCTCTCTTTTTCTCAGCTTCCTCTTTTTCCATAACTTTATCTTCTAGTTCACCTATTCTCTCCTCTGCCTCTTCAATCCGAGCTGTGGTGGTTTCCATTTTGTTATGCATTTCATTTAAAGCGTTTTTCAGCTCCTCGTGACTGTTCCTTAGTCCCTTGATCTCTGTAGCAAGAGATTCTCTGCTGTCAGCTATACTGTTTTCAAGCCCAGCGATTAATTTTATGACTATTATTCTAAATTCACTTTCTGTTATATTATTTAAATCCTTTTTGATCAGCTCATTAGCTGTTGTTATTTCCTGGAGATTCTTCTGAGGGGAATTCTTCCGCTTGGTCATTTTGGATAGTCCCTGGCGTGGTGAGGACCTGCAGGGCACTTCCCCTGTGCTGTGGTGTATAACTGGAGTTGGTGGGCGGAGCCGCAGTCAGACCTGATGTCTGCCCCCAGCCCACCGCTGTGTCCACAGTCAGACTGGTGTGTGCCTTCTCTTCCCCTCTCCTAGGGGCGGGATTCACTGTGGGGTGGGGTGGCCTGTCTGGGCTACTTGCACACTGCCAGACTTGTGATGCTGGGGATCTGGCGTATTAGCTGGGGTGGGTAGGCAAGGTGCACAGGGGCAGGAGGGGCAGGCTTAGCTTGCTTCTCCTTAGGTGATCCACTTCAGGAGGGGCCCTGTGGCAGCAGCACGGAGTCAGATCCGCTGCCGGAGGTTTGGCTCCGCAGAAGCACAGAGTTGGGTGTTTGCGCGGAGCGAGCAAGTTCCCTGGCAGGAACTGGTTCTCTTTCGGATTTTGGCTGGGGGATGGGCGGGGAAGATGGCGCTGGTGAGCGCCTTTGTTCCCCACCAAACTGAGCTCTGTCGTCCGGGGGCTCAGCAGCTTTCCTTCCCTTTGTCCTCCAGCCTTCCCGCTTTCTGAGCAGAGCTGTTCACTTATGACCTCCCAGCCGCTAAGTCGCGCTTGCTGTCGGAACACAGTCCGTCAGGCCCCTCCGCTTTTTGCAAGCCAGACTTGGGGGCTCTGCTTGGCCGGCGAGCCGCCCCTCCGCCCCGGCTCCCTCCCGCCAGTCCGTGGAGCGCGCACCGCCTCGCCGCCCTTCCTACCCTCTTCCGTGGGCCTCTCGTCTGCGCTTGGCTCCGGCGACTCCGTTCTGCTAATCCTCTGGTGGTTTTCTGGGTTATTTAGGCAGGTGTAGGTGGAATCTAAGTGATCAGCAGGACGCGCGGTGAGCCCAGCGTCCTCCTTCGCCGCCATCTTCCTCTCCCCCCCTACATTTTATCTTTTTGATACTGTATCTTACTTTTTTTTTTTATTTTGTTAATCCCATAACCTAATTGTTTAGATAAAATTGATTTTAATTTTTTGGTATCATCCTCATGCCAGCTTTATAAGTAATTGATCTACTACCTATACTTTATTTTTGCTTTTACCAGTGAAATTTTTTCCCTTTCATAATTTTCTTCTGTTTTATGGTCTTTTCTGCTTAAGGAACTGCTTTTAACATTTCTTATAATGCCAGTTTAGTGGCATTTAATGTTTATTTAAGAAACTCTTTATATTTCCTTCAATTCTGAATGATAACCTTGCTGGGAAGAATATTCTTGGTTGTAAGTTTTTTTATTTCAGAGCTCTGAATAGATCATGCCACTACCCTCTGGCCTGCAACATTTCTGCTGAAAAATCAGCTGATAGCCTTATCAGGCTTCCCTGGTATGTAACTAGTTGCTTTTCTCTTGCTGCTTTTAAGATTCACTATTTATCTTTAAACTTTGACATTTTAATTATTATAGGTCTTCATATGAGCCTCCTTGGATCTGTCTTGTTTGGTCTTATTTGGGCTTCCTGGATCTGGATGTCTGTTTCCTATCCCAGGTTGGAAGGGTTTTCAGCTATTATTTCTTCACATATGTTTTCTGCTCCTTTCTCTCTTATCCTTCTGGGCCCCCTATGATGTTAATGCTTGTATTATTGATGTTGTCCCATAAATCCCTTAATTTATCCTTATTTTTAAATCCTTTTTTTCTTTTTTTCTGTTCAGTTTGGGTTCTTTCCATCATCTCATCTTCCAGATCGCTGATATGTTCTTCTGCATCTTCTAATTTGCTGTTGATTCACTCTAGTGTATTTTTTATTTCAGTTATTGTATTCTTCAACTCTTGGTTCCTTTTTATATTTTCTATCACTTTTATGAAGTTCTCCCTGGGTTCATTGACTCTTTCAAGTCTTTCAATAGTTTTTATAACTGTTATTTTGAACTCTTTATCATGTAGGTAGCTTATCTCCATTTAATTTTTTTCCTGAAGTTTTATCTTTTTCTTTCGTTTGTAACTTATTCCTCTGTCTCCTCATTTGTATCATTTTTCTGTAGTGGTTTCTATGAAGTAGGAAACACAGCTACCCTCCCAGTATTGAAGGAGTGACCTTGTCTAGGAGCATCTTCTGTGTGGACTGCATGTTGCTGGAGGCTTGTCTGGCTGGAGCTGAAGCAGGCACAGGCCAGGGCTTCACACAGTGCTCTGCACAGGAGGTGCTCTGATAGGATAATTGGAGCCAAAGCATGTGTATGTTAGGGGGCCCTGCATCCCTCTGCACTGGGGCCATCCTAGCAGGATCACTGGATCTAAAGTGGGAGCAGGCTATGGGGTCATGGGATAGCTGGAACTGAAGCCTATGTGGGTTGGGTATGTCCTGGGGTGCTTCGCTCCCAGGATTCCTTGGTGAGATGCCTGGTGCTTTAGTGGGCATGGAATAAGTGTCCTGTTGTTTATCATGCTTGGGACCGCCTTGGTGGGATGGCTAAACCTCAGGCAGGTGCAGGTTGGGTGGTCACCTTGGGGGGATGCTAGGGCTGGTGTGGGCTAGGACTCCCAGTACTCATGGAGGCAGCAGACTGGCTAGAGCACCCAAACCCTGCTCCTATTGCAGGACTTTTACATTTACAGGAAATGTAAACAATGATGCTCATTAGCACTGCCTATCTGGGCAAAAATTCCAGTAGTTCCTTCACCATTTAGAATGATGCTCTAGGTTTAGTAAATGGGTGTCCTTTCATATAATCTAGTTATCCTTTAACTGCATTTGTTGTTGTTGTTGTTGTTTTTTTCTGTACCCAGGGTGGGCAAATCTGTGCCTGAATCCATCAGTAGTATTTCTCCCTACTGCATTTCTCAGCGTCAGGGGTGGGTTTCCCATTGTTTCCATCTCTCCTGCCATTCTCAGTGTGGTCCCTCTAACTTTGCTGTGCTGAAGCTGTTGAATCAGCCCTCAGTTATTTGAGGGGAATTGCTCTACATGTAGATGTTGATTCACTGTATCCACAGAATAACATGAGTTCAGGTCTTTCTATGTTGCCATCTTGGATCCCTTTGTCCAAGAATAGCTGGTGTTATGCATATGTAACAGTTACTCCGTTTCCAGCCATTTTTCTCATTAAGAGGATGAATCTATCCCAGCTTATGAATGATTCCTATTTTACTTTCCTTCTAGTATTGTGTTTAATTCCTATACAGGAAAGAATAGTTACCTATGTGAACTCTTTCTGCTATAGCTCTTTCAACTCTTTTAACCATTGCAAGTAGGATTTCTTTGATCTGCACCACTTAATGTGGAAAAGTCTTGCTGTTCTACATTTGCAGACATGACTTTCCTAACTTAAATTTGGCAGAAAAATGAAACATGAAATTTTAAAGATTATTTACCTGAAAGCTCAGGTGTTGGGAAATCATAACAAATTAAAATATCTCTATTTGAATATTTGGTTAGGTTTAGTCTTGATATTTTTGGTTAATGTTCCCTGAGAATTCATGAATTTAATTTAATATGAAAGGCCTTTATTTTACCTCATCCAAAGCTGTATTTATGACTTCATCCTATTGCTTAAACTCTTTCTCCCATATCACAGCACTTTTAAGTCCCTAAGGATGGATCTTGGCTCTGCTTTTATCTTTTAGAATTTATCATTCTTTTCAAATGCAAAACCATTTATTCTTCTAGAGTGCTGGAATTTGATTTAGTCTTCTCATGGTGGTAAGAAGTAAATTCTCTTTTCTAAATATAGAATTTCAAGAAGGGAAAAGAGCATTTACTTGTAGACTACACAGTTTTAAATGATCTGTCTAGTTAGGCATATTTTAAGCACTATGTCAAAATCTTGACAATGTTGGAATATGTCACTGTCATATTCTGGTAAGATTCTGGCAGAATACTGCACAAAGAAACTCCAAATTACAAAGCTTTTACAATCCATCCAGAAAGTAACTTCACTACTGAAGATAAATTTCTTAAATCACGTTTGGCCATTTAATCCTAGACTTTGAAGTGAAAGACCTTCAAACTCTTCTGTTTTGTATATGATACACTAGATCAGAGTTTAATGTGACATGCCACATTATGATGAGTGCCACTCCCCAGATCATGTCTCCCATGACACAGTGGGAATGCATAGGCAAGACTATGGCCAAATCCAGCCGGCTGCCTGTTTTTGTTTGATCTGTGAGCTAGGGATTTCTCAGTATGTTTAAATGGTTAAAAACAAAAGCAAAATAACATTT
>NW_024420037.1:0-3571 GCF_014898765.1 Herpailurus yagouaroundi | reverse complement strand
TCCGACTTCAGCCAGGTCACGATCTTGCGGTCCGTGAGTTCGAGCCCCGCGTCAGGCTCTGGGCTGATGGCTCAGAGCCTGGAGCCTGTTTCCGATTCTGTGTCTTCCTCTCTCTCTGCCCCTCCCCCGTTCATGCTCTGTCTCTCTCTGTCCCAAAAATAAATAAGCGTTGAAAAAAAAATTTTTAAAAAAAGAAACAAGGGCCCTGAATGATACATTGGATCAGATGGACTTGACAGATATATTTAGAACTCTGCATCCCAAAGCAAAAGAATATACTTTCTTCTCGAGTGCACATGGAACATTCTCCAAGATAGATCATATACTGGGTCACAAAACAGCCCTTCATAAGTATACAAGAATTGAAATTATACCATGCATACTTTCAGACCACAATGCTATGAAGCTTGAAATCAACCACAGGAAAAAGTCTGGAAAGCCTCCAAAAGCATAGAGGTTAAGAACACCCTACTAACGAATGAGTGGGTCAACCAGGCAATTAGAGAAGAAATTAAAAAATACATGGAAACAAACGAAAATGAAAATACAACAATCCAAACGCTTTGGGATGCAGCGAAGACAGTCCTGAGAGGAAAATACATTGCAATCCAGGCCTATCTCAAGAAACAAGAAAAATCCCAAATACAAAATCTAACAGCACACCTAAAGGAAATAGAAGCAGAACAGCAAAGGCAGCCTAAACCCAGCAGAAGAAGAGAAATAATAAAAATCAGAGCAGAAATAAACAATATAAAATCTAAAAAAACTAGAGCAGATCAACGAAACCAAGAGTTGGTTTTTTGAAAAAATAAACAAAATTGACAAACCTCTAGCCAGGCTTCTCAAAAAGAAAAGGGAGATGACCCAAATAGATAAAATCATGAATGAAAATGGAATTATTACAACCAATCCCTCAGAGATACAAACAATTATCAGGGAATACTATGAAAAATTATATGGCAACAAATTGGACAACCTGGAAGAAATGGACAAATTCCTCAACACCCATACTCTTCCAAAACTCAATCAGGAGGAAATAGAAAGCTTGAACAGACCCATCGCCAGCGAAGAAATTGAATCGGTTATCAAAAATCTCCCAACAAATAAGAGTCCAGGACCAGATGGCTTCCCAGGGGAGTTCTACCAGACATTTAAAGCAGAGATAATACCTATCCTTCTCAAGCTATTCCAAGAAATAGAAAGGGAAGGACAACTTCCAGACTCATTCTATGAAGCCAGTATTACTTTGATTCCCAAACCAGACAGAGACCCAGTAAAAAAATAGAACTCAGGCCAATATCCCTGATGAATTTGGATGCAAAAATTCTCAATAAGATACTAGCAAATCGAATTCAACAGCATATAAAAAGAATTATTCACCATGATCAAGTGGGATTCATTCCAGGGATGCAGGGCTGGTTCAACATTCGCAAATCAATCAACCTGATACATCATATTAATAAAAGAAAAGATAGGAACCATATGATCCTGTCAATCGATGCAGAAAAGGCCTTTGACAAAATTCAGCAACATTTCTTAATAAAAACCCTTGAGAAAGTCGGGATAGAAGGAACATACTTAAACATCATAAAAGCCATTTATGAAAAGCGCACAGCTAACATCATCCTCAATGGGGAAAAACTGAGAGCTTTTTCCCTGAGATCAGGAACAACACAGGGATGCCCACTCTCACCGCTGTTGTTTAAGATAGTGTTGGAAGTTCTAGCATCAGCAATCAGACAACAAAAGGAAATCAAAGGCATCCAAATTGGCAAAGATGAAGTCAAGCTTTCGCTTTTTGCAGATGACATGATACTATACATGGAAAATCCGATAGACTCCACCAAAAGTCTGCTAGAACTGATCCATGAATTCAGCAAAGTTGCAGGATACAAAATCAATGTACAGAAATCAGTGGCATTCTTATACACTAACAATGAAGCAACAGAAAGACAAATAAGGAAACTGATCCCATTCACAGTTGCACCAAGAAGCATAAAATATCTAGGAATAAATCTAACCAAACATGTAAAAGATCTGTATGCTGAAAACTATAGAAAGCTTATGAAAGTAATTGAAGAAGATACAAAGAAATGGAAAGACATTCCCTGCTCATGGATTGGAAGAATAAATATTGTCAAAATGTCAATACTACCCAAAGCTATCTACACATTCAATGCAATCCCAATCAAAATTGCAGCAGCATTCTTCTCGAAACTAGAACAAGCAATCCTAAAATTCATATGGAACCACAAAAGGCCCCGAATAGCCAAAGCAATTTTGAAGAAGAAGACCAAAGCAGGAGGCATCACAATCCCAGACTTTAGCCTCTACTACAAAGCTGTCATCATCAAGACAGCATGGTATTGGCACAAAAAGAGACACATAGACCAATGGAATAGAATAGAAACCCCAGAACTAGACCCACTAACGTATGGCCAACTCATCTTTGACAAAGCAGGAAAGAACATCCAATGGAAAAAAGACAGTCTCTTTAACAAATGGTGCTGGGAGAACTGGACAGCAACATGCAGAAGGTTGAAACTAGACCACTTTCTCACACCATTCACAAAAATAAACTCAAAATGGATAAAAGACCTGAATGTGAGACAGGAAACCATCAAAACCCTAGAGGAGAAAGCAGGAAAAGACGTCTCTGACTTAGCTGTAGCAATCTCTTACTCGACACATCCCCAAAGGCAAGGGAATTAAAAGCAAAAATGAATTACTGGGACCTTATGAAGATAAAAAGCTTCTGCACAGCAAAGGAAACAACCAACAAAACTAAAAGGCAACCAACGGAATGGGAAAAGATATTTGCAAATGACATATCGGACAAAGGGATAGTATCCAAATTCTATAAAGAGCTCACCAAACTCCACACCCGAAAAACAAATAACCCAGTGAAGAAATGGGCAGAAAACATGAATAGACACTTCTGTAAAGAAGACATCCGGATGGCCAACAGGCACATGAAAAGATGCTCAACGTCGCTCCTTATCAGGGAAATACAAATCAAAACCACACTCAGATATCATCTCACGCCAGTCAGAGTCACCAAAATGAACAAATCAGGAGACTATAGATGCTGGAGAGGATGTGGAGAAACGGGAACCCTCTTGCACTGTTGGTGGGAATGCAAATTGGTGCAGCCACTCTGGAAAACAGTGTGGAGGTTCCTCAGAAAATTAAAAATAGACCTACCCTATGACCCAGCAATAGCACTGCTAGGAATTTACCCAAGGGATACAGAGGTACTGATGCATAGGGGCACTTGTACCCCAAAGTTTATAGCAGTACTCTCAACAATAGCCAAATTATGGAAAGAGCCTAAATGTCCATCAACTGATGAATGGATAAAGAAATTGTGGTTTATATACACAATGGAGTCTACAGGGCAATGAGAAAGAACCAAATATGGCCCTTTGTAGCAACGTGGATGGAACTGGAGAGTGTGATGCTAAGTGAAATAAGCCATACAGAGAAAGACAGATACCATACGGTTTCACTCTTATGTGGATCCTAAGAAACTTAACAGAAACCCATGGGGGAGGGGAAGAAAAAAAAAAAA
>NW_024420036.1:0-1905 GCF_014898765.1 Herpailurus yagouaroundi | reverse complement strand
AAAAACTTGTATCAAGTATATGAAAAATATACATAACCTTTGAACTAGTACTCTACTTTTGGAATTAACCTTAGAAAATAATCAGAGGTGGACATTTATGATGGTGTTGATTTTAATATTATTTAATATGGGAAAAATAATATGTATTATGATATATCAATATATACACATATTTAATATAAGAATTGAAAAAATAGCCTTTGGCCTAAAGTAAGGAGTTGGTTAAGGGGTGCCTCATTGGCTCAGTTGGTTCAGCTCCAGACTCTTGACTTTGGCTCAGGTCAAAATCAGGTTCTGCGCTGACAGCGCAGAGCCTGCTTGGTATTCTCTCTCTCCCTCTCTCTACCTCTCCCCTCCTTTCTCTCTCTCAAAATAAATGAATAAAACAAACTTTAAAAACAATAAAATAAGGAATTGGTTAAGTAAATCATGCTATATAAATAGATACAATATTAAGTAATAAAATTAATAACATGAGAATCAAAATTATTTTATTAATGAAGAAAGTACAATAGAAGATGATCAATAAAATATGATTTTTTTTTTAGATTCTATTTTTAAGTAATCTCTACTACATCCAACATGGAGTTTGCATTTATAACCCCAAATCAAGAGTCTTATGCTCCACAGACTGAGCCAGCCAGGTGCCCCTAGAATATATGATTCTGGGTGTATATGTATGTACCTGCATTATGTATTTGTGTGCATGCAGCTGGATCTATACCTTGATAAAAGATATATACAGAAGAAAACACACCAACATATTAACTATGATTTGCTCATGGTTTATTTCTATTTCCTTCTTTACCAGATTTTCTAACATGAATGAACATAGATAACTATTAGATTACTTTCCTATTACTGTTTAAATTATCACCAACTTGGTGGCTTAAAATAACACCAATTTGAGGTGCCTGGGTGGTTCAGTTGGTTAAATGTCTGACTTCAGCTCAGGTCACGATCTCACAATTCATGGGTTCAGGCCCGCGTCAGGCTCTGTGCTGACAGCTTGGAGCCTGGAACCTGCTTCAGATTCTGTGTTTCCCTCTCTGTCTGCCCCTCCCTCACTTGTGTTCTGTCTCTCTCTCTCTCAAAAATAAACATTAAAAAAATGTAAATGACACCAATTTATTTTCTTACAATGGAGGTCCAAAGTCCAGAATCGGTTTCATTGGCTAAAACCAAGGTGTCAGTAGTTCCTTCTGGAAGTGCTGAGGGAAAATCTGTTCCCTTGCCTTTTTAAAACTTCTATTACCACCTATATTCCTTGGCTTGTGGCCATTTATATTTTTCCATCTGTAAAGATCACTCTGCTTCCACCAGCACATCACCTTCTCGGACTCTGACCCTCCTATAAGGATGATGTAAGGGCAATCACATCGTTCTGGATTATCCAGTCCTGGGGATGACCCAGGATAGTCCTCCTATCTGAGGATCCTTAGTTCAATGAGACTTGCAAAGTTTCTTTTGTCAAAGTAGCATTCAGTTTTCTGGGATTAGTACAGAATACAGATATATTTAGGGACCACTTTTCAGCTTACCTCAACTTTATCTTCAGCATTATCAAACTTTTCATTACTATAGGGATATATGCTTCACTATGACACTCCTTAAGGAGGAATTGATTTCTTTGTAACGTTATGGAACATAATATATATTACTAGAACATACAGGTGAAGAAGAGGAAAAGATATATTCTGAGGGGCTCGATATATATTTTAGAATTCAATAGGGGTGATTTACAAGAAATAAGGACATAGGAATTCATAATTAAACAGAGAGATTTAGGAATTCTAGCCAATATCTTCGGAAATAACTGCCCCTTCCTAGAAGGAAACCATAGGGATGGCTACTAGTATGTCACTTAGGCCAACCACACTGATGTGTAGGAAACGTTTAATGACA
>NW_024420035.1:0-3540 GCF_014898765.1 Herpailurus yagouaroundi | reverse complement strand
GCCAGGGACTATCCAAAATGACCAAGCGGAAGAATTCCCCTCAGAAGAATCTCCAGGAAATAACAACAGCTAATGAGCTGATCAAAAAGGATTTAAATAATATAACAGAAAATGAATTTAGAATAATAGTCATAAAATTAATCACTGGGCTTGAAAACAGTATAGCTGACAGCAGAGAATCTCTTGCTATAGAGATCAAGGGACTAAGGAACAGTCACGAGGAGCTGAAAAACGCTTTAAACGAAATGCATAACAAAATGGAAACCACCACAGCTCGGATTGAAGAGGCAGAGGAGAGAATAGGTGAACTAGAAGATAAAGTGATGGAAAAAGAGGAAGCTGAGAAAAAGAGAGATAAAAAAAAATCCAGGAGTATGAGGGGAAAATTAGAGAACTAAGTGATACACTAAAAAGAAATAATATACGCATAATTGGTATCCCAGAGGAGGAAGAGAGAGGGAAAGGTGCTGAAGGGGTACTTGAAGAAATCATAGCTGAGAACTTCCCTGAACTGGGGAAGGAAAAAGGCATTGAAATCCAAGAGGCACAGAGAACTCCCTTCAGACGTAACTTGAATCGATCTTCTGCACGACATATCATAGTGAAACTGGCAAAATACAAGGATAAAGAGAAAATTCTGAAAGCAGCAAGGGGTAAACGTGCCCTCACATATAAAGGGAGACCTATAAGACTCGTGACTGATCTCTCTTTTGAAACTTGGCAGGCCAGAAAGAGTTGGCACGAGATTTCCAATGTGCTAGACAGAAAAAATATGCAGCCGAGATTCATTTATCCAGCAAGCCTGTCATTTAGAATAGAAGGAGAGATAAAGGTCTTCCCAAACAAACAAAAACTGAAGGAATTTGTCACCACTAAACCAGCCCTCCAAGAGATCCTAAGGGGGACCCTGTGAGACAAAGTACCAGAGACATCACTACAAGCATAAAACATACAGACATCACAATGACTCTAAACCCATATCTTTCTATAATAACACTGAATGTAAATGGATTAAATGCGCCAACCAAAAGACATAGGGTATCAGAATGGATAAAAAAACAAGACCCATCTATTTGCTGTCTACAAGAGACTCATTTGAGACCTGAGGACACCTGTAGATTGAGAGTGAGGGGATGGAGAACTATTTATCATGCTACTGGAAGCCAAAAGAAAGCTGGAGTAGATATACTTATATCAGACAAACTAGACTTTAAATTAAAGGCTGTAACAAGAGATGAAGAAGGACATTATATAATAGAGACAGGGTCTATCCATCAGGAAGAGCTAACAATTATAAATGTCTATGCGCCGAATACCGGAGCGCCCAAATATATAAAACAATTACTCATAAACATAAGCAACCTTATTGAGAAGAATGTGGTCATTGCAGGGGACTTTAACACCCCACTTACAGAAATGGATAGATCATCTAGACACACGGTCAATAAAGAAACAAGGGCCCTGAATGAGACATTGGATCAGATGGACTTGACAGATCTATTTAGAACTCTGCATCCCAAAGCAACAGAATATACTTTCTTCTCGAGTGCACATGGAACATTCTCCAAGAGAGATCATACACTGGGTCACAAAACAGCCCTTCATAAGTTTACAAGAATTGAAATCATACCATGCATACTTTCAGACCACAATGCTATGAAGCTTGAAATCAACCACAGAAAAAAGTCTGGAAAACCTCCCAAAGCATGGAGGTTAAAGAACACCCTACTAACGAATGAGTGGGTCAACCAGGCAATTCGAGAAGAAATTAAAAAATATATGGAAACAAACGAAAATGAAAATACAACAATCCAAACGCTTGGGACGCAGTGAAGGCAGTCCTGAGAGGAAAATACATTGCAATCCAGGCCTGTCTCAAGAAACAAGAAAAATCCCAAATACAATATCTAACAGCAGACCTAAAGGAAATAGAAGCAGAACAGCAAAGGCAGCCTAAACCCAGCCGAAGAAGAGAAATAATAAAGATCAGAGCAGAAATAAACAATATAGAATCTAAAAAAAACTGTAGAGCAGATCAACGAAACCAAGAGTTGGTTTTTTGAAAAAATAAACAAAATTGACAAGCCTCTAGCCAGGCTTCTGAAAAAGAAAAGGGAGATGACCCAAATAGATAAAATCATGAATGAAAATGGAATGATTACAACCAATCCCTCAGAGATACAAACAATTATCAGGGAATACTATGAAAAATTATATGCCAACAAATTGGACAACCTGGAAGAAATGGACAAATTCCTGAACACCCACACTCTTCCAAAACTCAATCAGGAGGAAATAGAAAGCTTGAACAGACCCATCACCAGCGAAGAAATTGAATCGGTTATCAAAAATCTCCCAACAAATAAGAGTCCAGGACCAGATGGCTTCCCAGGGGAGTTCTACCAGACGTTTAAAGCAGAGATAATACCTATCCTTCTCAAGCTATTCCAGGAAATAGAAAGGGAAAAAAACTTCCAGACTCATTCTATGAAGCCAGTATTACTTTGATTCCTAAACCAGACAGAGACCCAGTAAAAAAAGAGAACTACAGGCCAATATCCCTGATGAATATGGGTGCCAAAATTCTCAATAAGATACTAGCAAATCGAATTCAACGGCATATAAAAAGAATTATTTACCATGATCAAGTGGGATTCATTCCTGGGATGCAGGGCTGGTTCAACATTCGCAAATCAATCAACGTGATACATCACATTAACACAAAAAAAGAGAAGAACCATATGATCCTGTCAATCGATGCAGAAAAGGCCTTTGACAAAATCCAGCACCCTTTCTTAATAAAAACCCTTGAGAAAGTCGGGATAGAAGGAACATACTTAAAGATCATAAAAGCCATTTATGAAAAGCCCACAGCTAACATCATCCTCAACGGGGAAAAACTGAGAGCTTTTTCCCTGAGATCAGGAACATGACAGGGATGCCCAGTCTCACCGCTGTTGTTTAACATAGTGCTGGAAGTTCTAGCATCAGCAATCAGACAACAAAAGGAAATCAAAGGCATCAAAATTGGCAAAGATAAAGTCAAGCTTTCGCTTTTTGCAGATGACATGATATTATACATGGAAAATCCGACAGACTCCACCAAAAGTCTGCTAGAACTGATACATGAATTCAGCAAAGTTGCAGGATACAAAATCAATGTACAGAAATCAGTTGCATTCTTATACACTAACAATGAAGTAACAGAAAGACAAATAAGGAAACTGATCCCATTCACAATTGCACCAAGAAGCATAAAATACCTAGCAATAAGTCTAACCAAAGATGTAAAGGATCTGTATGCTGAAAACTATAGAAAGCTTATGAAGGTAATTGAAGAAGATTTAAAGAAATGGAAAGACATTCCCTGCTCATGGATTGGAAGAATAAATATTGTCAAAATGTCAATACTACCCGAAGCTATCTACACATTCAATGCAATCCCAATCAAAATTGCACCAGCATTCTTCTCGAAACTAGAACAAGCAATCCTAAAATTCATATGGAACCACAAAAGGCCCCGAATAGCCAAAGTAATTT
>NW_024420034.1:0-2891 GCF_014898765.1 Herpailurus yagouaroundi | reverse complement strand
GCATCCATATTCATCAGGGATATTGGCCTGTAGTTCTCTTTTTTTACTGGGTCTCTGTCCGGTTTAGGAATCAAAGTAATACTGGCTTCATAGAATGAGTCTGGAAGTTTCCCTTCCCTTTCTATTTCTTGGAATAGCTTGAGAAGGATAGGTATTATCTCTGCTTTAAACGTCTGGTAGAACTCCCCTGGGAAGCCATCTGGTCCTGGACTCTTATTTGTTGGGAGATTTTTGATAACCAATTCAATTTCTTCGCTGGTGATGGGTCTGTTCAAGCTTTCTATTTCCTCCTGATTGAGTTTTGGAAGAGTGTGGGTGTTCAGGAATTTGTCCATTTCTTCCAGGTTGTCCAATTTGTTGGCATATAATTTTTCATAGTATTCCCTGATAATTGTTTGTATCTCTGAGGGATTGGTTGTAATAATTCCATTTTCATTCATGATTTTATCTATTTGGGTCATCTCCCTTTTCTTTTTGAGAAGCCTGGCTAGAGGTTTGTCAATTTTGTTTATTTTTTCAAAAAACCAACTCTTGGTTTCGTTGATCTGCTCTACAGTTTTTTTAGATTCTATATTGTTTCTTTCTGCTCTGATCTTTATTATTTCTCTTCTTCTGCTGGGTTTAGGCTGCCTTTGCTGTTCTGCTTCTATTTCCTTTAGGTGTGCTGTTAGATTTTGTATTTGGGATTTTTCTTGTTTCTTGAGATAGGCCTGGATTGCAATGTATTTTCCTCTCAGGACTGCCTTCGCTGCGTCCCAAAGCGTTTGGATTGTTGTATTTTCATTTTCGTTTGTTTCCATATATTTTTTAATTTCTTCTCTAATTGCCTGGTTGACCCACTCATTCGTTAGTAGGGTGTTCTTTAACCTCCATGCTTTTGGAGGTTTTCCAGACTTTTTTCTGTGGTTGATTTCAAGCTTCATAGCATTGTGGTCTGAAAGTATGCATGGTATGATTTCAATTCTTGTAAACTTATGAAGGGCTGTTTTGTGACCCAGTATATGATCTATCTTGGAGAATGTTCCATGTGCACTCGAGAAGAAAGTATATTCTGTCGCTTTGGGATGCAGAGTTCTAAATATATCTGTCAAGTCCATCTGATCCAATGTCTCATTCAGGGCCCTTGTTTCTTTATTGACCGTGTGTCTAGATGATCTATCCATTTCTGTAAGTGGGGTGTTAAAGTCCCCTGCAATTACCACATTCTTATCAATAAGGTTGCTTGTGTTTATGAGTAATTGTTTTATATATTTGGGCGCTCCGGTATTCGGCGCATAGACATTTATAATTGTTAGCTCTTCCTGATGGATAGACCCTGTCACTATTATATAATGTCCTTCTTCATCTCTTGTTACAGCCTTTAATTTAAAGTCTAGTTTGTCTGATATAAGTATGGCTACTCCAGCTTTTTTTGCTTCCAGTAGCATGATAAATAGTTCTCCATCCCCTCACTCTCCATCTAAAGGTGTCCTCAGGTCTAAAATGAGTCTCTTGTAGACAGCAAATAGATGGGTCTTGTTTTTTATCCATTCTGATACCCTATGTCTTTTGGTTGGCGCATTTAACCCATTTACATTCAGTGTTATTATAGAAAGATATGGGTTTAGAGTCATTGTCATGTCTGTATGTTTTATGCTTGTAGTGATGTCTCTGGTACTTTGTCTCACAGGGTCCCCCTTAGGATCTCTTGTAGGGCTGGTTTAGTGGTGACAAATTCCTTCAGTTTTTGTTTGTTTGGGAAGACCTTTATCTCTCCTTCTATTCTAAATGACAGACTTGCTGGATAAAGGATTCTCGGCTGCATATTTTTTCTGTCTAGCACACTGAAAATCTCGTGCCAATTCTTTCTGGCCTGCCAAGTTTCAAAAGAGAGATCAGTCACGAGTCTTATAGGTCTCCCTTTATATGTGAGGGCACGTTTACCCCTTGCTGCTTTCAGAATTTTCTCTTTATCCTTGTATTTTGCCAGTTTCACTATGATATGTTGTGTAGAAGATAGATTCAAGTTACGTGTGAAGGGAGTTCTCCGTGCCTCTTTGATTTCAATGCCTTTTTCCTTCCCCACTTCAGGGAAGTTCTCAGCTATTATTTCTTCAAGTACCCCTTCAGCACCTTTCCCTCTCTCTTCCTCCTCTGGTCTACCAATTATGCGTATATTATTTCTTTTTAGTGTATCACTTAGTTCTCTAATTTTCCCCTCATACTCCTGGATTTTTTTATCTCTCTTTTTCTCAGCTTCCTCTTTTTCCATAACTTTATCTTCTAGTTCACCTATTCTCTCCTCTGCCTCTTCAATCCGAGCCGTGGTGGTTTCCATTTTGTTATGCATTTCGTTGAAAGCGTTTTTCAGCTCCTTGTGACTGTTCCTTAGTCCCTTGATCTCTGTAGCAAGAGATTCTCTGCTGTCAGCTATACTCTTTTCAAGCCCAGCGATTAATTTTATGACTATTATTCTAAATTCACTTTCTGTTATATTATTTAAATCCTTTTTGATCAGCTCATTAGCTGTTGTTATTTCCTGGAGATTCTTCTGAGGGGAATTCTTCCGCTTGGTCATTTTGGATAGTCCCTGGCCTGGTGAGGACCTGCAGGGCACTTCCCCTGTGCTGTGGTGTATAACTGGAGTTGGTGGGCAGGGCCGCAGTCAGACCTGATGTCTGCCCCCAGCCCACCGCTGGGGCCACAGTCAGACTGGTGCGTGCCTCTCTTCCCCTCTCCTAGGGGCGGGATTCACTGTGGGGTGGGGTGGCCTGTCTGGGCTACTTGCACACTGCCAGGCTTGTGATGCTGGGGATCTGGCGTCTTAGCTGGGGTGGGTAGGCAAGGTGCACAGGGGCAGGAGGGGCAGGCTTAGCTTGCTTCTCCTTAGGTGATCCACTTCAGGAGGGGCC
>NW_024420033.1:1149-9093 GCF_014898765.1 Herpailurus yagouaroundi | reverse complement strand
CCCCCCCCCCCCCCCCCCGCCAATCCTTCCCACTAACGAGGCTCTTCTCGGGGACTCCAGACCTCTCTCCAGACTCGTTTCTCTTCCTCTCCCTGTCACGTCCAGGAGAATGGTGGTGTTCAAGGTGTCTGTCACCCAGAGGAAACGCTAAGCCTTGCTGAGGTGACATTCTCCAACGGGCTGCCTTTCTGGTTTGGCCCTTCCTGGGCTCCGGAATCTTGACTATAGTCATTATGCGGCACCTCCCCCATCCCTACGGACGTGAGTGGCACTGCCTGTAGCTGCTTCTTGACTTCTAGATTTGAGAAATGGCTCGAGGAATCCTCGAGAACGATGAAATCAAGTCAGTCTATGGGAAGAAAACTATAGACAGTTCGCCACGCGGGTGATTTAATGCAACCCACTCTGAATAATACTCATTGGAGTTGGTGCCCGAGACAGGATGCGTCAAACATCCCTGTTTTCCTTCCCCAGCAGCCCCCATAGTCAGGCTGTCACCATGTGACTAGTTCTGGCCCGTGAACCAAGAGCTGACGGCTCATTATTTTTTTTTTTTAATTTTTAATGTTCACTTATTTTTGACAGAGACAACGAGAGAGACAGAGCACAAGCAAGAGAGGGGCAGAGAGAGAGAGGGAAACACAGAATCCGAAGCAGGCTCCAGGCTCTGAGCTGTCAGCGCAGAGCCTGACGCGGGGCTCGAACTCATGATCCGCGAGATCATGACCTGAGCCGAAGTGGGACGCTCAACCGACTGAGCCACCCAGGCGCCCCTACCTGGCTCATTTCTGGCTCAAAGCAGTTCAACGTGAGTGTGATGCCTCCAGGCCTCCTGTGCTCTGCAGTGGTTACTACAGGGACCACATGTCCCGGGTGGGAGAGACAGACCTTGCCTACCTCGTCCACTTCGGGCCTCAGCACATAGGAAAGTAAGAGGCACATAGCAGGTATCCGATAAATGCACGATGCATGAACAGATGAATGAATGAAGTGTCTACATACATTTCCAATGTGTCTTCACTAAGCAACTGGGAAAAAACAAAACAAAACAAAACAAAACAAAACAAAAACAAACCCTCCAAAACCCTTCATCCAAGTGTGACGTGAAAAGTTTTCTGTCTTCTTCTGTCTTGCCCGGTTCAGGTTCCATAAACCCTTTCCTGGGGAGTCCCAGCTCCCACTCTGCGTACTTGACCTTGCTTAAAAAGGCCCGAGTCACACTGTCAGAGAAGCCTTCTCACATGGGTTCTTCCAAAAGCAAAGATGTTATTTCCAGGGAGGTCGCCATTTATCAACATCTATATTTTTTTCTGGATCATCATTTTGGTGTCAAGTCTAAGAACACATTGCCTAGCCTCAGATCGTGACGATTTTTGTCCCATATTTTCTTCTAGGAGCTTTCTATTTTTATGGGTTTCATTTACGTATATGATCCATTTTGATCCATTTTATGTCTGAAGATGGGTGGAGGCTAATTTTCTTTTTTTTTTTTTTGGCCTCGGGGTGGGTAATTGCTCCTGCTTTGTTTGTCGAATAGGCAATTCTTCCTCCACTGAATCGCTTTTGCGCTTTTGTCAGAAATCAATTGAGCATATCTGTGTGGGTCTATTTCTGGGTTCTCTCCTCTGTTCCATTGATCTATGAGTCTGTCCTTCCACCAACACCTCAGCGCCTTGATTAATGCAGCCGCGGCGTAAGACGTAATGTCACGTAGAGCGATTCTTCCCATTTGCTTTGTCAAGATATGTTCACTGGTCTAGGGTCGGTGTTTTCCCCCAGAAATATCACAATAAGCCTGTCTATGTTTACAAAAGCTCCCGGTGGGATTTTGATAAGGATCGTGGGAAACCTACAAATCAGTTTGGCGAGAATTGACGTCTTTACTAACGCCGAGTGTTCAAATCTATGAACATGGTTTGTCTCTCCATTTATGCAGGTCTCTTAAAATTTCCCGTGTGGCTAATTTCTAAAATTTACAGCCTGCAGATTCCGTACATGCTTTGTTAGGGGTATGGCTCAGGGTTTGGCTTTCTGTGATGCAACGGAACTGTGCTTTTAATTCTGGTTTCTGCGTGTTCTGGTAGCTTGTGGAAACAGCTGCATGCTTTTTCTTTCTTTTGCAGTTGACTTGTTGCTATAAATTCCAGTACCACGTTGAATAAGAGAGATGAGAACAGGCATCTTAGCCCCTGTTCCTGATCTCGGACAGAAGGCATTCAGTGTTTCGCCGCTAAGTAAGTTAACTACAGGCTCAGTGTAGATGTCCCTTACTTTCTCGAAGAGACTGTGACATGTTGCCATTAATTCTTGCCACAACGGGTAGAAGTCTCCGGTGAAGCCACGGGGGCCTGGAAGGGTTTCTTTTCGGGAGTGTTTAGCATTATAAATTTAACTTGTTTGATGGCTGTAGGGTTGTTCAGACCATTTATTTCATCTTGGTTTACCTCTACCAGTTTGGGGTTTGGGGGAATCGGTCCGATTCTTCTAATTTGACTGGGAGGTCGTCCATCTGGTGGCTTCATGGCTCCCACTGGCCTCTGCCGGGGCTGACGGAAGGCGCTCAGGGGTTCCTGCGGGCTGGGCTGCTAGGGGGCTCTTGGTGGGGGAGGGATGTGGTGGGATTTCCACACCACCTGTCCACCTGCTGTCTCCGGGCCGGGGACGGCGGTGTCGGACCCTCAGAGGCGGGGAGGACTGACGTGAGATTTGGATTCACTGGGGTGTGAAGAGTCCTCTGTAGAGCTGTGGTGTGGAGAGGCTGCCGCAATGACACTCCCGAGTGAGCGCCCATCCACTTGTCCTCCCTCTCCCGACAGATGACAACCACTGGCTTCTGAATGGCTTGAAGGGCTTGGCTCTTCTGACCCTCACATCCCGTCCCCAGATGCGCCTTCCGAACACTCCTTCTGAACTACATGCTTGACCCTCGTATTCCTTCCTACGGAAGAGCAGTGCAGCGGCTGACATCTCAGGCTCCAGAGCCCGTGCGCCCAGGCTCAAATCCCAGCCCCACCACTCAATGGCTGTGTGGCCTTTGGTAATTTACCTCACCTCTGGCTGCCTCAGTTTCCACAGCTGCGAATGGAGAGGATCGTGACCCCTACCTCCCGGGCTTCTCGTTGGATGGGTTCACGTAGGTCAGGTGCTTAGGGCTGTGCCTGGAGCATAGCAGGTGTTCCACAAACATTAGGGAGAATCAATGCCCTACTGGCATCAGGAATATGTCGGAATCTGGCTTGGCTTTCGTGGTTCGTCATCATCCAGCCCCGCAGACTCTCTACCGTCATTCCTGTTACTTCACGATTTCCACCTGACCCTGCGGCGGCCCTCTAGTTCCTGAAACACCTGGTCTCACCGTCACCTTGGACTTGACCGGTTTCTCCTGGCTCCCCTTGACGATTCAGCCCTCCCCAGCTCTACCCTCGCCCTTCACACGACTTGCGCGCCCCTATTCTGTGTTCCCGGAGCCCTTATTCACAGCCCTGTCATGGCGGTAAAATTCACTTGGTCAGCATTATTTATTGAACATCTACTCCATCCTGGTCTCTATGCTCGGCTGGACTGGCAGCGGAGAAGACACATGTCGTGGTTCCTGCCTCCGAGGAGTGTATGTTCTAGAAACGGAGACCTGACGTCAGCTCCTTTGTGCTGTCCGAAGCTCTCAGCCGTTGACATCTCCTGCCTTGAATCTGAACCAACCAGAGGATCCAGGGCGTGGCCAGTGGAGAAGGAGTGTCCCCTTTATCACTGACAAAGCTGCGGGGCTTGTGGACTTTTACTGTGGACCGTAGGGTTAGACAGGGCTGACCTTACCATCCGAGGCAGCGCTGGATCCCCGGGGGCAGGCTTCCCCGGTTTTGGGGCGTGGGTGTATAAGCCTCTGGCAGTGGGAAAGCAGATCGGGTGGGGAGCTCCCCTCCAGCGTCCAGACTCCCAAAGGGAGAGCGAGACGGGTGATTTTCTCCTGCTCCTCCTCAAACTCGCTCAGCTCTGTGGGTAGGGAGGCCGAGGTATCTGGGGGGACACTCGGGGGACACACGGGGTGGGAGGAAGCTTCCCCGACACCGAGTAATGAAATCACAGCATGACCACTCGCTAGGCATGGCTGTCACCATCCCACAGAGGAGGAAACGGGGGGCCGAGGGCATCACGTTAACTCACTCGTCCAAACAAACCCCTGGGAAGTACAAGTCGGGAAATGGACCCAGCTACGACCTACAGCTGTCCCCACAGGGACCATACCCGGCTCTCTACTCCGCCGGCCTACGCTGTCCCCCTGACATCAGAAAGTGCCCCTTCCCTTTTGAATTCCAGCCTGCCTTCTGGAAGATTCTCCCAGCGGGCCTTGTTTTGCCCTCTGGAGCAGCACAGTGAGCTTCATCTCCTTAGTAACTGCAAAATAAATTCAATAAAGTCCACTAAAGTGTGTAATCTCACAGCCAGGGTGGACAACTTCTGTGCTTCAGATTTTTTTTTTTTTCATAATTACGAGCGCCATGGAAATTGCAGGGATTAGAGACTCGGCTGGAGACAAGGATGGGTTGTGTCACCAAGAAAACACAGAGGAGCCGAAACTCCGGCAGGATAAGGTGGGCTGGGATTTGCATGAAATTAGGCAGCAGGTCTGCGCCCAGTAACTCCACGGGGGCGGACGGTGACCTTCTCGGGCTTGTTGAGGAATTGGGCAAGGTGATGGGGGAGGTTTGAGAGCGGCGGTTTAAAAACATGATTTGTGAGATGCCTGAAAGGCACATTGGAGATCTAGGCCAACCCCATTTTCCAGGTGGGACGACATTCCTGCCCTACCATCCCCCCGCCCCCCCCCCCCCCCCGGGGGGTGGGGCCTTGCCCCCCCCCCCCCCCCCCAGCTCGCAGCCCCTCAACCTGGTGATACAAGCGGGTCCCTGGTGTTTTCCTGATTACTTAGACGGGGAAATAGGCTCCAGCTCCAGCCGTAAACGCCGAAGCAGGTCTGCCGTGGCCTGTGAGGTCTGGACAGCAGCGGCACAAATTTCCTCAAGGTCCCGTATCCCAGACGTGAGGGGTTTGTCTGAAGCCCCTTGGCTCAGAGTTCTGAGATCCAGAAAGACCGTCTCCCCAGGGCGGTGGGGTATGTGTCCTCCGTGGTGACTGCAGACGGCTCCGGGGTCACCAGTGCTCACAGTGGGGGAGACAGTCAGCTAGCCCTGTGCCAAGGGGATGCGGGCGACGTGGGCACAAGCCGGGAGGAGGGGGGATAATCCCAGTCCAGATCCCCTCTCCTACCACCTGCCTCGCCAACCCCACCCTGCGATGGGGAAGACACTGGTGTTGGGCTTCGTCATCGGGGTCTGAGACGCCCAGTGGGCACAGTCACTGGCGGCGGGGGCGCGCCCCTCCTCCACAGCCTCCTCCTCCACTTCCTGTCGCTGCCGGTGACGCAGCCCGAGTGGAGGAGGGGTCCAGTCCGGGCAGGACGAGGGGCCCTCAAGTCAAGGTGCAGAGCAGAGAGCACTGATGAGAGAGTGGTCGCTCTGGTGGACGGGGCAAAACACCATGGCACCATCAACGCGATGTCACCATGATGGCCTTGTCGTGGGGAAGACTCGGTGGCCTTTGAGGCTTTGGGCACCTTCAGGTGGGTGGCTAAAAACTCCACACAGCCGCCAACCCCAATACAGCGAGGAAGTGCTCAGAGCCAATACAGGAGAGGAAGTGCTCAGAGCCATGACCTTGGCAGGGTCGGCAGGTGCCCCTTCGCTCCTTCTCTCTGGGCTGTTCCGCTGCAGGTGGTCGGGGGGGGGGGGGTCCTCCAGGGCGAGGTGACCCTGCGAGGGTGCCTCCCCGTGCTGGGGGCCGGGCGCCCTCCTGACACCACCCTGCCTCCTCCGCTCTCCGTTCGCAGGCCGGGCTCTGGCCCCGCAGAGGTTAATGGAGGCCTGGAGGGAGCGCGCGGGAGGGGAGATCGCCGGGTCGCTTTCCTTCTCTTCCTTCTGCTGCCTCGCGCTGTCCTCCCCCAGACGTCAGGCCGGGACTCGGGGCTCATGATTTCCAAGTCCTGTTCACTTTTCTAGGTCAGATTTTTATTGCTTTTGGCCAGAGGCCGCGTCAACATTTACCGAGCACAGCGTGGGCCCCACGCGGCCTCTGGAGCAAGTCAGGGGGTCGCAACGGAGCTCGTGGGTCCGAGTCGGTGGCGCCGTCGGACGGGACTTTCACTCGAGCTCTTCTGGCGCCGGGATCCCCGGTGCAGACGCGTCCGCGGGGGGCGGTTGCACGTGACCGCTCGTTCCCAGGGGTGCTCGCGGTGGAGCCCCGAGATCCCTGCCCAGGAGCCGTGGTGGCTCCAGGCCCTGCACGGCAGGCGGCGCCAGGACAGCGCTCCGGGGGCGGGGGGCTCGGGGCCACTGCCTGCTGCCTGTGGGCCGGGATCCACGCCTCTCCTGCCTCAGTTTCCCCATGCACACCATGGGGAGTAACAACACCCCGGTGAATCTTGTGACGGTCGGGTGAGGTGAGGCAGGTGAAGTCCGTGTGCCTGGCACAAGCTTTCGGGGACCTTAAACGGAGGGGTTCCAGAACTTTCCATCAGACCCAAGTCTCCTGGTAATAGACGGTGTGGAGGCAAATAGCGGTGGTTAACTTTGTCTCTCGCCGAACCGCACACCTGGAGCCGGGTGTGATCGGGGAGCGATAATGGAAGGAGGAGGCGTGGGTCGGGCTCTGAGGGTTCGGGCAGGTGCTGGGGGTGCGGCTCCCCCGGCTGGATCCGGTCCTGGCGTGGACGGAGAGGGGCTGTGGACGAGCAGGTGAATCACTGCGGGGGTCAGCTGAGCTCCAGACCCACGGAGGGCTTCTGGATTTCGTTCTGCTGCTGCAGGACTGAAGGTCCGGGCCTGGGGGCTCGAAGCCCAGCCCCCCAGTCCCTCCTGGGGAGCTGGTGTGAGAGTTGGCGGGGCCTCTCCACCCGGCCCCGCCCCCACCCCAGGGGCTGTACCCATCTGTGCCCTCAGGCCTGAAGGTCGGGGTCCAGGGGGAAGGTCAGGGTGATGGGGTTGAAGCCAAGGGCAGGGACCAGACAGTGGCAGAAGGTGGCGGTTTGGGCCCAGAGCAGCTGAGCGGATGGTGTGGGGCAGCGGGGGGGTGGGGGTGGGGGGGTGGGGGGGGTTGAGGTCAGCCCAGGCAGGCAGCTATGGGGAGGGTCTGGGGGTGAGGTGGGCGGGGAGGCGACAGACTCAGACAAGGTGCTCTCTCAGACTTTGGAGAGCATCAGACTCACTCGGGGAGGAGGTTAAATACGGATCCCTTGGTCGTACCCCACCCTTAGGGTCCCGGTTCTGGGGTCCAGGGAAGGTCCTGGGATCAGCATGTTCACAAGCCCCTCCCCCATCCAGGAGGCTGTCAGGCACACTGTGGGGACCCTGAGGTGTCATCTCAGGCACGGGGCTGGACTTGGAGGACCAAGGGCCAAGGCCAGTGATGGGTGAAGGTGGTGGGGGCAGCAGTGGCCTGGGGCAAATCACCGTCCTTCTGAAGCTCACTTTCCTGACCTGAGAAATCAGAGATAACACTCTCCCTCAAGGGTGGCCTGAGGACGAAACGCAGGCCGGTCACCCTCACATCCAGTCCGGAGCCGGTGCTCCGTAACTGTCGGCTCTTTCTGCTCTAAGTGCCCTCCCTCTGCTCGAGGTCGGCCCCAGGGACAGCGTGGCCGGTGCCTGACGCTGGCACCCTCCATGACCCTCCAAGAGGGGAATAAGTAGGGCCGAGCGCCGGCCGGCCCAGCCCGGGCCCTGTCCTCGAAAAGAAATCATTTTCCGGGCGAGCCAAATGGAAAGCATATTGCTCGGAAAGTGCTGTTCAAACAGAATTATCTGAACGTCGTATTGCTGGAGCGGGCGTCACACGGCAGACATCTGGCGAAGGTGTCAATTAGCATAATTAATTAGACTTCCCCAGGTTCCC